>NC_140001.1:12132524-12279431 GCF_964263955.1 Coregonus lavaretus
GTAAAAGACAGTACAGTAGTAGAGTACAGTAGTAGAGAGTACAATAGTAGAGAGTACAGTAGTAGAGCACAGTAGTAGAGCATACAGTAGTAGAGAGTACAGTAGTTGAGTACAGTAGTTGAGTACAGTAGTTGAGTACAGTAGTAGTGAGTACAGTAGTAGTGAGTACAGTAGTATTTCATACAGTAGCAGAGATTACAGTAGTAGAGAGTACAGTAGTAGAGAGTACAATAGTAGGGTGTAGTAGAGAGTACAGTAGTAGTAGAGTACATTAGTGGAGTACAGTAGTAGAGAGTACAGTAGTAGAGTAGATTATTAGAGTACAGTAGTAGAGTACAGTAGTAGAGAGTACAGTAGTAGGGTGTAGTAGTGAGTACAGTAGTAGAGAGTACAGTAGTGGAGTAGAGTACAGTAGTAGAGAGTATAGTAGTAGAGAGTACAGTAGTAGAGAGTACAGTAGTAGAGTACAGTAGTACAGCACAGTAGTAGAGAGTACAGTAGTAGGGAGTACAGTAGTAGAGCGTACAGTAGTAGAGAGTACAGTAGTAGGGTGTAGTAGAGAGTACAGTACTAGAGTACATTATTCGAGTACAGTAGTAGAGAGTACAGTAGTATAAAGTACAGTAGTATAAAGTACAGTAGTAGAGTACAGTAGTAGTGAGTACAGTAGTAGAGTACAGTAGTAGAGAGTACAGTAGTAGAGTACAGTAGTAGAGAGTACAGTAGTAGGGTACAGTAGTAGAGAGTACAGTAGATCACCAGGTGGCGAATCGCATCTCTGCATGTCTGGCAGACATATCAGTATGGATGACGGATCACCACCTCAAGCTGAACCCTGGCAAGACGGAGCTGCTCTTCCTCCCCGGGAAGGACTGCCCGTTCCATGATCTCGCCATCACGGTAGACAACTCCGCTGTGTCCTCCTCCCAGAGTGCGAAGAGCCTAGGCGTGACCCTGGACAACACCCTGTCGTTCTCCGCCAACATCAAGGCGGTGACCCGCTCCTGCAGGTTCATGCTCTACAACATTCGGAGAGTGCGACCCTGCCTTACACAGGAAGCGGCGCAGGTCCTGGTCCAGGCACTTGTCATCTCCCGTCTGGACTACTGCAACTCGCTGTTGGCTGGGCTCCCTGCCTGTGCCATTAAACCCCTACAACTCATCCAGAATGCCGCAGCCCGTCTGGTGTTCAACCTTCCCAAGTTCTCTCACGTCACCCCCCTCCTCCGCACACTCCACTGGCTTCCAATTGAAGCTCGCATCCGCTACAAGACCATGGTGCTTGCCTTTGGAGCAGTGAGGGGAACGGCACCCCTGTACCTTCAGGCTCTGATCAGTCCCTACACCCAAACGAGGACATTGCGTTCATCCACCTCTGGCCTGCTGGCTCCCCTTCCTCTGCGGAAGCACAGCTCCCCCTCAGCCCAGTCAAAACTGTTCGCTGCTCTGGCACCCCAATGGTGGAACAAGCTCCCTCACGACGCCAGGACAGCGGAGTCACTCACCACCTTCCGGAGACATTTGAAACCCCACCTCTTTAAGGAATACCTGGGATAGGCTAAAGTATTCCTTCTAACCCCCCCCCCCCCCAAATTGTAAAGTGGTTATCCCACTGGCTATAGGGTGAACGCACCAATTTGTGAGTCGCTCTGGCTAAGAGCGTCTGCTAAATGACGTTAATGTGCCCTTGAGCAAGGCACTTAACCCTAATTGCTCCTGTAAGTCGCTCTGGTTAAGAGCGTCTGCTAAATGACTAAAATGTAAATGTAGTAGGTACAGTAGTAGAGAGTACAGCAGTAGAGAGTACAGTAGTAGGGTGTAGTTGTAGACTACAGTAGTAGAGAGTACAGTAGTATAATTCAGTAGTAAAGTTCAGTAGTAGAGAGTACAGTAGTAGAGAGTACAGTAGTAGTAGGTACAGTAGTAGAGAGTACAGCAGTGGGGTGTAGTAGAGAGTACAGTAGTAGAGTTCAGTAGTAGAGAGTACAGTAGTAGAGCGTACAGTAGTAGAGAGTACAATAGTAGTAGGTACAGTAGTAGAGAGTACAGCAGTAGGGTCAGGTAGAGAGTACAGTAGTAGAGAGTACAATAGTAGTGTACAGTAGTAGAGAGTACAGTAGTAGAGAGTACAGTAGTAGTAGGTACAGTAGTAGAGAGTACAGCAGTAGGGTCAGGTAGAGAGTACAGTAGTAGAGTACAGTAGTAGTGAGTACAGTAGTAGTAGGTACAGCAGTAGAGAGTACAGCAGTAGGGTGTAGTAGAGAGTACAGTAGTAGAGTACAGTAGTAGAGAGTACAGTAGTAGGGTACAGTAGTAGAGAGTACAGTAGTAGTAGGTAAAGTAGTAGAGAGTACAGCAGTAGAGAGTAAAGTAGTAGGGTGTAGTAGAGAGTACAGTAGTAGAGTACAGTAGTAGAGAGTACAGTAGTAGAGTACAGTAGTAGAGAGTACAGTAGTAGTAGGTACAGTAGTAGAGAGTACAACAGTAGAGAGTACAGTAGTAGGGTGTAGTAGAGAGTACAGTAGTAGAGTACAGTAGTAGAGAGTACAGTAGTAGAGTACAGTAGTTGAGAGTACAGTAGTAGAGAGAACAGTAGTAGAGAGTACAGTAGTAGGATGTAGTAGTAGAGTACAGTAGTAGAGTACAGTAGTAGAGAGTACAGTAGTAGGGTGTAGTAGTAGAGTACAGTAGTAGAGAGTACAGTAGTAGAGCATACAGTAGTAGAGCATACAGTAGTAGAGTACAGTAGTTGAGTACAGTAGTAGTGAGTACAGCAGTAAAGTACAGTAGTAGAGAGTACAGTAATAGTTCATACAGTAGTAGAGATTACAGTAGTAGAGAGTACAGTAGTAGTAGGTACAGTAGTAGAAAGTACAGCAGTTGAGAGTAACGTAGTAGGGTGTAGTAGAGAGTACAGTTGTAGAGTACAGTAGTAGAGAGTACAGTAGTAGGGTACAGTAGTAGAGAGTACAGTAGTAGGGTGTAGTTGTAGAGTACAGTAGTAGGGAGTACAGTAGTAGAGAGTACAGTAGTAGAGTACAGTAGTAGAGTACAGTAGTAGTGAGTACAGTAGTAGTAAGTACAGCAGTAAAGTACAGTAGTAGAGAGTACAGTAGTAGTTCATACAGTAGTAGAGATTACAGTAGTAGGGAGTATAGTAGTAGAGAGTACAGTAGTAGGGTGTAGTAGAGATTGCAGTCATAGAGAGTACAGTAGTAGGGGTAGTAGAGAGTACAGTAGTAGAGTGTACAGTAGTAGAGTACAGTAGTAGAGAGTACAGTAGTAGTGTTCAGTAGTAGAGAGTACAGTAGTAGAGTACAGTAGTAGAGAGTACAGTAGTACGGTGTAGTAAAGAGTACAGTACTAGAGTACATTATTCGAGTACAGTAGTAGAGAGTACAGTAGTATAAAGTACAGTAGTATAAAGTACAGTAGTAGAGTACAGTAGTAGTGAGTACAGTAGTAGTGAGTACAGTAGTAGAGAGTACAGTAGTAGAGAGTACAGTAGTAGAGTACAGTAGTATAGTACAGTAGTAGAGAGTACAGTAGAAGTAGGTACAGTAGTAGAGAGTACAACAGTAGGGTGTAGTAGAGAGTACAGTAGTAGAGTACAGTAGTAGAGAGTACAGTAGTAGGGTACAGTAGTAGAGAGTACAGTAGTAGTAGGTAAAGTAGTAGAGAGTACAGCAGTAGAGAGTACAGTAGTAGGGTGTAGTAGAGAGTACAGTAGTAGAGTACAGTAGTAGAGAGTACAGTAGTAGAGAGAACAGTAGTAGAGAGTACAGTAGTAGGATGTAGTAGTAGAGTACAGTAGTAGGGTACAGTAGTAGAGAGTACAGTAGTAGGGTGTAGTAGTAGAGTACAGTAGTAGAGAGTACAGTAGTAGAGCATACAGTAGTAGAGCATACAGTAGTAGAGTACAGTAGTTGAGTACAGTAGTAGTGAGTACAGCAGTAAAGTACAGTAGTAGAGAGTACAGTAGTAGTTCATACAGTAGTAGAGATTACAGTAGTAAAGAGTACAGTAGTAGTAGGTACAGTAGTAGAAAGTACAGCAGTTGAGAGTAACGTAGTAGGGTGTAGTAGAGAGTACAGTTGTAGAGTACAGTAGTAGAGAGTACAGTAGTAGAGTACAGTAGTAGAGAGTACAGTAGTAAGGTGTAGTTGTAGAGTACAGTAGTAGGGAGTACAGTAGTAGAGTACAGTAGTAGAGAGTACAGTAGTAGTAGGTACAGTAGTAGTAGGTACAGTAGTAGAGTACAGTAGTAGAGAGTACAGTAGTAGAGTACAGTAGTAGAGTACAGTAGTAGAGAGTACAGAAGTAGAGAGAACAGTAGTAGAGAGTACAGTAGTAGGATGTAGTAGTAGAGTACAGTAGTAGGGTACAGTAGTAGAGAGTACAGTAGTAGGGTGTAGTAGTAGAGTACAGTAGTAGAGAGTACAGTAGTAGAGCATACAGTAGTAGAGCATACAGTAGTAGAGTACAGTAGTTGAGTACAGTAGTAGTGAGTACAGCAGTAAAGTACAGTAGTAGAGAGTACAGTAGTAGTTCATACAGTAGTAGAGATTACAGTAGTAAAGAGTACAGTAGTAGTAGGTACAGTAGTAGAAAGTACAGCAGTTGAGAGTAACGTAGTAGGGTGTAGTAGAGAGTACAGTTGTAGAGTACAGTAGTAGAGAGTACAGTAGTAGAGTACAGTAGTAGAGAGTACAGTAGTAAGGTGTAGTTGTAGAGTACAGTAGTAGGGAGTACAGTAGTAGAGTACAGTAGTAGAGAGTACAGTAGTAGAGAGTACATTAGTAGAGTACAGTAGTAGGGTGTAGTAGAGAGTACAGTAGTAGAGAGTAGAGTTGTAGAGTACAGTAGTAGAGAGTACAGTAGTAGTATACAGTAGTAGTGTACAGTAGTAGAGAGTACAGTAGTAGAGAGTACAGTAGTAGGGTAAAGTAGTAGAGTACAGTAGTAGAGAGTACAGTAGTAGGGTGTAGTAGAGAGAACAGTACTAGAGTACATTATTTGAGTACAGTAGTATAGAGTACAGTAATAGAAAGTACAGTAGTAGAGTACAGTAGTAGAGTACAGTAGTAGAGAGTACAGTAGTAGAGTACAGTAGTAGAGTACAGTAGTAGTGAGTACAGTAGTAGTAAGTACAGCAGTAAAGTAAAAGACAGTACAGTAGTAGAGAGTACTGTAATAGAGAGTACAGTAGTAGAGTATACAGTAGTAGAGAGTACAGTAGTAGAGTATACAGTAGTAGAGAGTACAGTAGTAGAGTACAGTAGTAGAGTACAGTAGTAGTGAGTACAGTAGTAGTAAGTACAGCAGTAAAGTACAGTAGTAGTTCATACAGTAGTAGGGAGTATAGTAGTAGAGAGTACAGTAGTAGGGTGTAGTAGAGATTGCAGTCATAGAGAGTACAGTAGTAGGGTGTAGTAGAGAGTACAGTAGTAGAGTGTACAGTAGTAGAGTACAGTAGTAGAGTACAGTAGTAGAGTTCAGTAGTAGAGAGTACAGTAGTACGGTGTAGTAAAGAGTACAGTACTAGAGTACATTATTCGAGTACAGTAGTAGAGAGTACAGTAGTATAAAGTACAGTAGTATAAAGTACAGTAGTAGAGTACAGTAGTAGTGAGTACAGTAGTAGAGACTACAGTAGTAGAGAGTACAGTAGTAGAGTACAGTAGTATAGTACAGTAGTAGAGAGTACAGTAGAAGTAGGTACAGTAGTAGAGAGTACAACAGTAGAGAGTACAGTAGTAGAGTACAGTAGTAGAGAGTACAGTAGTAGAGTACATTGGTAGAGAGTACAGTAGTAGAGTACAGTAGTACAGAGTACAGTAGTAGGGTGTAGTTGTAGAGTACAGTAGTAGTGAGTACAGTAGTAGGGTTCAGTAGTAGAGAGTACAGTAGTAGAGTACAGTAGTAGAGAGTACAGTAGTAGGGTGTAGTAAAGAGTACAGTACTAGAGTACATTATTCGAGTACAGTAGTAGAGAGTATAGTAGTGTAAAGTAGTAAGTACAGCAGTAAAGTACAGTAGTAGTTCATACAGTAGTAGGGAGTATAGTAGTAGAGAGTACAGTAGTAGGGTGTAGTAGAGATTGCAGTCATAGAGAGTACAGTAGTAGGGTGTAGTAGAGAGTACAGTAGTAGAGTGTACAGTAGTAGAGTACAGTAGTAGAGTACAGTAGTAGAGTTCAGTAGTAGAGAGTACAGTAGTACGGTGTAGTAAAGAGTACAGTACTAGAGTACATTATTCGAGTACAGTAGTAGAGAGTACAGTAGTATAAAGTACAGTAGTATAAAGTACAGTAGTAGAGTACAGTAGTAGTGAGTACAGTAGTAGAGACTACAGTAGTAGAGAGTACAGTAGTAGAGTACAGTAGTATAGTACAGTAGTAGAGAGTACAGTAGAAGTAGGTACAGTAGTAGAGAGTACAACAGTAGAGAGTACAGTAGTAGAGTACAGTAGTAGAGAGTACAGTAGTAGAGTACATTGGTAGAGAGTACAGTAGTAGAGTACAGTAGTACAGAGTACAGTAGTAGGGTGTAGTTGTAGAGTACAGTAGTAGTGAGTACAGTAGTAGGGTTCAGTAGTAGAGAGTACAGTAGTAGAGTACAGTAGTAGAGAGTACAGTAGTAGGGTGTAGTAAAGAGTACAGTACTAGAGTACATTATTCGAGTACAGTAGTAGAGAGTATAGTAGTGTAAAGTACAGTAGTAGAGTACACTAGTAGTGAGTACAGTAGTAGAGAGTACAGTAGTAAAGAGTACAGTAGTAGAGAGTACAGTATTAGGGTACAGTAGTAGAGAGTACAGTAGTAGTAGGTACAGTAGTAGAGAGTACAGCAGTAGGGTGTAGTAGAGAGTACAGTAGTAGAGTGCAGTAGTAGAGTACAGTAGTAGGGTGTAGTAGAGAGTACAGTAGCAGAGAGTAGAGTTGTAGAGTACAGTAGTAGAGAGTACAGTAGTAGAATACAGTAGTAGAGTACTGTAGTAGAGAGTACAGTAGTAGAGTACAGTAGTAGAGTACAGTATTAGAGTACAGTAGTAGAGAGTACAGTAGTAGAGTACAGTAGTAGAGAGTACTGTAGTAGAGAGTACAGTAGTAGAGTACAGTTGTAGGGTGTAGTAGAGAGTACAGTAGTAGAGTGTACAGTTGTAGAGTACAGTAGTAGAGAGTACAGTAGTAGAGTACAGTAGTAGAGAGTACAGTGGTAGGGTAAAGTAGTAGAGTACAGTAGTAGAGAGTACAGTAGTAGGGTGTAGTAGAGAGTACAGTACTAGAGTACATTATTCAAGTACAGTAGTAGAGAGTACAGTAATAGAGCGTACAGTAGTAGAAGTACAGTAGTAGGGTACAGTAGTAGTGAGTACAGTAGTAGTGAGAACAGTAGTAGAGAGTACAGTAGTAGAGTACAATAGTAGAGAGTACAGTAGTAGAGAGTACAGTAGTAGGGTGTAGTAGAGAGTACAGTAGTAGAGAGTACAGTAGTAGAGTACAGTAGTAGAGAGTACTGTAGTAGAGTGTACAGTAGTAGGGTGTAGTAGTAGAGTACAGTAGTAGAGAGTACAGTAGTAGAGTACATTATTTGAGTACAGTAGTAGAGAGTACAGTAATAGAGCGTACAGTAGTAGAAGTACAGTAGTAGAGAGTACAGTAGTAGGGTGTAGTAGAGTGTACAGTAGTAGAGAGTACAGTAGTAGAGAGTACAGTTGTAGAGTACAGTTGTAGAGAGTACAGTAGTAGAGAGAACAGTAGTAGAGAGTACAGTAGTAGAGTGTACAGTAGTAGAGTACAGTAGTAGAGTACAGTATTAGAGTACAGTAGTAGAGAGTACAGTAGTAGAGTACAGTAGTAGAGAGTACTGTAGTAGAGAGTACAGTAGTAGAGTACAGTTGTAGGGTGTAGTAGAGAGTACAGTAGTAGAGTGTACAGTTGTAGAGTACAGTAGTAGAGAGTACAGTAGTAGAGTACAGTAGTAGAGAGTACAGTAGTAGGGTAAAGTAGTAGAGTACAGTAGTAGAGAGTACAGTAGTAGGGTGTAGTAGAGAGTACAGTACTAGAGTACATTATTCAAGTACAGTAGTAGAGAGTACAGTAATAGAGCGTACAGTAGTAGAAGTACAGTAGTAGGGTACAGTAGTAGTGAGTACAGTAGTAGTGAGAACAGTAGTAGAGAGTACAGTAGTAGAGTACAATAGTAGAGAGTACAGTAGTAGAGAGTACAGTAGTAGGGTGTAGTAGAGAGTACAGTAGTAGAGAGTACAGTAGTAGAGTACAGTAGTAGAGAGTACTGTAGTAGAGTGTACAGTAGTAGGGTGTAGTAGTAGAGTACAGTAGTAGAGAGTACAGTAGTAGAGTACATTATTTGAGTACAGTAGTAGAGAGTACAGTAATAGAGCGTACAGTAGTAGAAGTACAGTAGTAGAGAGTACAGTAGTAGGGTGTAGTAGAGTGTACAGTAGTAGAGAGTACAGTAGTAGAGAGTACAGTTGTAGAGTACAGTTGTAGAGAGTACAGTAGTAGAGAGAACAGTAGTAGAGAGTACAGTAGTAGAGTGTACAGTAGTAGGGTACAGTAGTAGAGTACAGTATTAGAGTACAGTAGTAGAGAGTACAGTAGTAGAGTACAGTAGTAGAGAGTACTGTAGTAGAGAGTACAGTAGTAGAGTACAGTTGTAGGGTGTAGTAGAGAGTACAGTAGTAGAGTGTACAGTTGTAGAGTACAGTAGTAGAGAGTACAGTAGTAGAGTACAGTAGTAGAGAGTACAGTAGTAGGGTAAAGTAGTAGAGTACAGTAGTAGAGAGTACAGTAGTAGGGTGTAGTAGAGAGTACAGTACTAGAGTACATTATTCAAGTACAGTAGTAGAGAGTACAGTAATAGAGCGTACAGTAGTAGAAGTACAGTAGTAGGGTACAGTAGTAGTGAGTACAGTAGTAGTGAGAACAGTAGTAGAGAGTACAGTAGTAGAGTACAATAGTAGAGAGTACAGTAGTAGAGAGTACAGTAGTAGGGTGTAGTAGAGAGTACAGTAGTAGAGAGTACAGTAGTAGAGTACAGTAGTAGAGAGTACTGTAGTAGAGTGTACAGTAGTAGGGTGTAGTAGTAGAGTACAGTAGTAGAGAGTACAGTAGTAGAGTACATTATTTGAGTACAGTAGTAGAGAGTACAGTAATAGAGCGTACAGTAGTAGAAGTACAGTAGTAGAGAGTACAGTAGTAGGGTGTAGTAGAGAGTACAGTAGTAGAGAGTACAGTAGTAGAGAGTACAGTTGTAGAGTACAGTTGTAGAGAGTACAGTAGTAGAGAGAACAGTAGTAGAGAGTACAGTAGTAGGGTGTAGTAGTAGAGTACAGTAGTAGAGTGTACAGTAGTAGGGTGTAGTAGTAGAGAGTACAGTAGTAGAGCATACAGTAGTAGAGTACAGTAGTAGGGTGTAGTAGAGAGTACAGTAGTAGAGAGTAGAGTTGTAGAGTACAGTAGTAGAGTACAGTAGTAGTATACAGTAGTAGGGTAAAGTAGTAGAGTACAGTAGTAGAGTACAGTAGTAGAGTACAGTAGTAGTGAGTACAGTAGTAGTAAGTACAGCAGTAAAGTAAAAGACAGTACAGTAGTATAGTACAGTAGTAAAGAGTACAGTAGTAGAGAGTACAGTAGTAGAGAGTACAGTAGTAGCGAGTACAGTAGTAGGGTGTAGTAGAGAGTACAGTACTAGAGTACATTATTTGAGTACAGTAGTAGAGAGTACAGTAATAGAGCGTAGAGTAGTAGAAAGTACAGTAGTAGAGAGTACAGTAGTAGGGTGTAGTAGAGAGTACAGTAGTAGAGTACAGTTGTAGAGAGTACAGTAGTAGAGAGTACAGTAGTAGGATGTAGTAGTAGAGTACAGTAGTAGAGTACAGTAGTAGAGAGTACAGTAGTAGGGTGTAGTAGTAGAGTATAGTAGTAGAGAGTACAGTAGTAGAGCATACAGTAGTAGAGCATACAGTAGTAGAGTACAGTAGTTGAGTACAGTAGTAGTGAGTACCGCAGTAAAGTACAGTAGTAGAGAGTACAGTAGTAGTTCATACAGTTGTAGAGATTACAGTAGTAGAGAGTACAGTAGTAGTAGGTACAGTAGTAGAAAGTACAGCAGTTGAGAGTAACGTAGTAGGGTGTAGTAGAGAGTACAGTTGTAGAGTACAGTAGTAGAGAGTACAGTAGTAGAGTACAGTAGTAAAGAGTACAGTAGTAGGGTGTAGTTGTAGAGTACAGTAGTAGAGAGTACAGTAGTAGAGTACAGTAGTAGAGAGTACAGTAGTAGAGAGTACATTAGTAGAGTACAGTAGTAGGGTGTAGTAGAGAGTACAGTAGTAGAGAGTAGAGTTGTAGAGTACAGTAGTAGAGTACAGTAGTAGTGAGTACAGTAGTAGGGTGTAGTAGAGAGAACAGTACTAGAGTACATTATTTGAGTACAGTAGTAGAGGGTACAGTAATAGAAAGTACAGTAGTAGAGTACAGTAGTAGAGTACAGTAGTAGAGAGTACAGTAGTAGAGTACAGTAGTAGTGAGTACTGTAGTAGTAAGTACAGCAGTAAAGTAAAAGACAGTACAGTAGTATAGTACAGTAGTAGAGAGTACTGTAGTAGAGAGTACAGTAGTAGAGTATACAGTAGTAGAGAGTACAGTAGTAGAGTATACAGTAGTAGAGAGTACAGTAGTAGAGTACAGTAGTAGAGTACAGTAGTAGTGAGTACAGTAGTAGTAAGTACAGCAGTAAAGTACAGTAGTAGTTCATACAGTAGTAGAGATTACAGTAGTAGGGAGTATAGTAGTAGAGAGTACAGTAGTAGGGTGTAGTAGAGATTGCAGTCATAGAGAGTACAGTAGTAGGGTGTAGTAGAGAGTACAGTAGTAGGGAGTACAGTAGTAGTAGAGTACATTAGTGGAGTACAGTAGTAGGGTAAAGTAGTAGAGTACAGTAGTAGGGTGTAGTAGACAGTACAGCACTAGAGTACATTATTCGAGTACAGTAGTAGAGAGTACAGTAATAGAAAGTACAGTAGTAGAGTACAGTAGTAGAGAGTACAGTAGTAGGGTAAAGTAGTAGAGTACAGTAGTAGAGAGTACAGTAGTAGGGTGTAGTAGAGAGTACAGTACTAGAGTACATTATTCGAGTACAGTAGTAGAGAGTACAGTAATAGAAAGTACAGTAGTAGAGTACAGTAGTAGTGAGTACAGTAGTAGTGAGTACAGTAGTAGAGAGTACAGTAGTAGAGAGTACAGTTGTAGGGTGTAGTAGAGAGTACAGTAGTAGAGTACAGTAGTAGAGAGTACAGTAGTAGAGAGTACAGTAGTAGGGTGTAGTAGTATAGTACAGTAGTAGAGTACAGTAGTAGAGAGTACAGTAGTAGAGTACAGTAGTAGAGTACAGTAGTAGAGATTACAGCAGTAAAGTACAGCAGTAAAGTACAGTAGTAGAGAGTACAGTAGTAGAGAGTACAGTAGTAGGGAGTACAGTAGTAGAGAGTACAGTAGTAGGGTGTAGTAGAGAGTACAGTAGTAGACAGTACAGTAGTAGAGAGTACAGTTGTAGTAGAGTACATTAGTGGAGTACAGTAGTAGATTACATTATTAGAGTACAGTAGTAGAGTACAGTGGTAGAGAGTACAGTAGTAGGGTGTAGTAGTGAGTACAGTAGTAGAGAGTACAGTAGTGGAGTAGAGTACAGTAGTAGAGAGTACAGTAGTAGAGTACAGTAGTAGAGTACAGTAGTAGAGAGTACAGTAGTAGAGAGTACAGTAGTAGAGAGTACAGTAGTAGAGTACAGTAGTAGAGAGTACAGTAGTAGGGTGTAGTAGAGAGTACAGTACTAGAGTACATTATTCGAGTACAGTAGTAGAGAGTACAGTAGTATAAAGTACAGTAGTAGGGTACAGTAGTAGAGTACAGTAGTAGAGTACAGTAGTAGAGAGTACAGTAGTAGGGTGTAGTTGTAGAGTACAGTAGTAGAGAGTACAGTAGTAGAGAGTACAGTAGTAGAGTACAGTAGTAGAGTACAGTAGTAGGGTGTAGTAGAGAGTACAGTTGTAGAGTACAGTAGTAGCGAGTACAGTAGTAGTGTACAGTAGTAGAGAGTACAGTAGTAGAGAGTACAGTAGTAGGGTAAAGTAGTAGAGTACAGTAGTAGAGAGTACAGTAGTAGGGTGTAGTAGAGAGAACAGTACTATAGTACATTATTTGAGTACAGTAGTAGAGAGTACAGTAATAGAAAGTACAGTAGTAGAGTACAGTAGTAGAGTACAGTAGTAGAGTACAGTAGTAGAGAGTACAGTAGTAGAGTACAGTAGTAGTGAGTACAGTAGTAGTAAGTACAGCAGTAAAGTAAAAGACAGTACAGTAGTAGAGAGTACTGTAGTAGAGAGTACAGTAGTAGAGTATACAGTAGTAGAGAGTACAGTAGTAGAGTATACAGTAGTAGAGAGTACAGTAGTAGAGTACAGTAGTAGAGTACAGTAGTAGAGTACAGTAGTAGTGAGTACAGTAGTAGTAAGTACAGCAGTAAAGTACAGTAGTAGAGAGTACAGTAGTAGTTCATACAGTAGTAGAGATTACAGTAGTAGGGAGTATAGTAGTAGAGAGTACAGTAGTAGGGTGTAGTAGAGATTGCAGTCATAGAGAGTACAGTAGTAGGGTGTAGTAGAGAGTACAGTAGTAGAGTGTACAGTAGTAGAGTACAGTAGTAGAGAGTACAGTAGTAGAGTTCAGTAGTAGAGAGTACAGTAGTAGAGTACAGTAGTAGAGAGTACAGTAGTACGGTGTAGTAAAGAGTACAGTACTAGAGTACATTATTCGAGTACAGTAGTAGAGAGTACAGTAGTATAAAGTACAGTAGTATAAAGTACAGTAGTAGAGTACAGTAGTAGTGAGTACAGTAGTAGTGAGTACAGTAGTAGAGAGTACAGTAGTAGAGTACAGTAGTATAGTACAGTAGTATAGTACAGTAGTAGAGAGTACAGTAGAAGTAGGTACAGTAGTAGAGAGTACAACAGTAGGGTGTAGTAGAGAGTACAGTAGTAGAGTACAGTAGTAGAGAGTACAGTAGTAGGGTACAATAGTAGAGAGTACAGTAGTAGTAGGTAAAGTAGTAGAGAGTACAGCAGTAGAGAGTACAGTAGTAGGGTGTAGTAGAGAGTACAGTAGTAGAGTACAGTAGTAGAGAGTACAGTAGTAGAGTACAGTAGTAGAGAGTACAGTAGTAGTAGGTACAGTAGTAGAGTACAGTAGTAGAGAGTACAGTAGTAGAGTACAGTAGTAGAGTACAGTAGTAGAGAGTACAGTAGTAGAGAGAACAGTAGTAGAGAGTACAGTAGTAGGATGTAGTAGTAGAGTACAGTAGTAGGGTACAGTAGTAGAGAGTACAGTAGTAGGGTGTAGTAGTAGAGTACAGTAGTAGAGAGTACAGTAGTAGAGCATACAGTAGTAGAGCATACAGTAGTAGAGTACAGTAGTTGAGTACAGTAGTAGTGAGTACAGCAGTAAAGTACAGTAGTAGAGAGTACAGTAGTAGTTCATACAGTAGTAGAGATTACAGTAGTAAAGAGTACAGTAGTAGTAGGTACAGTAGTAGAAAGTACAGCAGTTGAGAGTAACGTAGTAGGGTGTAGTAGAGAGTACAGTTGTAGAGTACAGTAGTAGAGAGTACAGTAGTAGAGTACAGTAGTAGAGATTACAGTAGTAAGGTGTAGTTGTAGAGTACAGTAGTAGGGAGTACAGTAGTAGAGTACAGTAGTAGAGAGTACAGTAGTAGAGAGTACATTAGTAGAGTACAGTAGTAGGGTGTAGTAGAGAGTACAGTAGTAGAGAGTAGAGTTGTAGAGTACAGTAGTAGAGAGTACAGTAGTAGTATACAGTAGTAGAGAGTACAGTAGTAGAGAGTACAGTAGTAGGGAGTACAGTAGTAGGGTAAAGTAGTAGAGTACAGTAGTAGAGAGTACAGTAGTAGGGTGTAGTAGAGAGAACAGTACTAGAGTACATTATTTGAGTACAGTAGTATAGAGTACAGTAATAGAAAGTACAGTAGTAGAGTACAGTAGTAGAGAGTACAGTAGTAGAGTACAGTAGTAGAGTACAGTAGTAGTGAGTACAGTAGTAGTAAGTACAGCAGTAAAGTAAAAGACAGTACAGTAGTATAGTACAGTAGTAGAGAGTACAGTAGTAGAGAGTACTGTAATAGAGAGTACAGTAGTAGAGTATACAGTAGTAGAGAGTACAGTGGTAGAGTATACAGTAGTAGAGAGTACAGTAGTAGAGTACAGTAGTAGAGTACAGTAGTAGTGAGTACAGTAGTAGTAAGTACAGCAGTAAAGTACAGTAGTAGTTCATACAGTAGTAGGGAGTATAGTAGTAGAGAGTACAGTAGTAGGGTGTAGTAGAGATTGCAGTCATAGAGAGTACAGTAGTAGGGTGTAGTAGAGAGTACAGTAGTAGAGTGTACAGTAGTAGAGTACAGTAGTAGAGTACAGTAGTAGAGTTCAGTAGTAGAGAGTACAGTAGTAGAGTACAGTAGTAGAGAGTACAGTAGTACAGTGTAGTAAAGAGTACAGTACTAGAGTACATTATTCGAGTACAGTAGTAGAGAGTACAGTAGTATAAAGTACAGTAGTATAAAGTACAGTAGTAGAGTACAGTAGTAGTGAGTACAGTAGTAGAGAGTACAGTAGTAGAGAGTACAGTAGTAGAGTACAGTAGTATAGTACAGTAGTAGAGAGTACAGTAGAAGTAGGTACAGTAGTAGAGAGTACAACAGTAGAGAGTACAGTAGTAGAGAGTACAGTAGTAGAGTACAGTAGTAGAGAGTACAGTAGTAGAGTACATTGGTAGAGAGTACAGTAGTAGAGTACAGTAGTACAGAGTACAGTAGTAGGGTGTAGTTGTAGAGTACAGTAGTAGTGAGTACAGTAGTAGGGTTCAGTAGTAGAGAGTACAGTAGTAGAGTACAGTAGTAGAGAGTACAGTAGTAGGGTGTAGTAAAGAGTACAGTACTAGAGTACATTATTCGAGTACAGTAGTAGAGAGTATAGTAGTGTAAAGTACAGTAGTAGAGTACACTAGTAGTGAGTACAGTAGTAGAGAGTACAGTAGTAAAGAGTACAGTAGTAGAGAGTACAGTATTAGGGTACAGTAGTAGAGAGTACAGTAGTAGTAGGTACAGTAGTAGAGAGTACAGCAGTAGGGTGTAGTAGAGAGTACAGTAGTAGAGTGCAGTAGTAGAGTACAGTAGTAGGGTGTAGTAGAGAGTACAGTAGTAGAGAGTAGAGTTGTAGAGTACAGTAGTAGAGAGTACAGTAGTAGAATACAGTAGTAGAGTACTGTAGTAGAGTACAGTAGTAGAGAGTACAGTAGTAGAGTACAGTAGTAGAGTACAGTATTAGAGTACAGTAGTAGAGAGTACAGTAGTAGAGTACAGTAGTAGAGAGTACTGTAGTAGAGAGTACAGTAGTAGAGTACAGTTGTAGGGTGTAGTAGAGAGTACAGTAGTAGAGTGTACAGTTGTAGAGTACAGTAGTAGAGAGTACAGTAGTAGAGTACAGTAGTAGAGAGTACAGTAGTAGGGTAAAGTAGTAGAGTACAGTAGTAGAGAGTACAGTAGTAGGGTGTAGTAGAGAGTACAGTACTAGAGTACATTATTCAAGTACAGTAGTAGAGAGTACAGTAATAGAGCGTACAGTAGTAGAAGTACAGTAGTAGGGTACAGTAGTAGTGAGAACAGTAGTAGAGAGTACAGTAGTAGAGTACAATAGTAGAGAGTACAGTAGTAGAGAGTACAGTAGTAGGGTGTAGTAGAGAGTACAGTAGTAGAGAGTACATTAGTAGAGTACAGTAGTAGAGAGTACTGTAGTAGAGTGTACAGTAGTAGGGTGTAGTAGTAGAGTACAGTAGTAGAGAGTACAGTAGTAGAGTACATTATTTGAGTACAGTAGTAGAGAGTACAGTAATAGAGCGTACAGTAGTAGAAGTACAGTAGTAGAGAGTACAGTAGTAGGGTGTAGTAGAGAGTACAGTAGTAGAGAGTACAGTAGTAGAGAGTACAGTTGTAGAGTACAGTTGTAGAGAGTACAGTAGTAGATAGAACAGTAGTAGAGAGTACAGTAGTAGGGTGTAGTAGTAGAGTACAGTAGTAGATAGTACAGTAGTAGAGTATACAGTAGTAGGGTGTAGTAGTAGAGAGTACAGTAGTAGAGCATACAGTAGTAGAGAATACAGTAGTAGAGTACAGTAGTTGAGTACAGTAGTAATGAGTACAGCAGTAAAGTACAGTAGTAGAGAGTACAGTAGTAGTTCATATAGTAGTAGAGATTACAGTAGAAGGGAGTACAGTAGTAGGGTGTAGTAGGTACAGTAGTAGAGAGTACAGCAGTAGAGAGTAACATAGTAGGGTGTAGTAGAGAGTACAGTTGTAGAGTACAGTAGTAGAGAGTACAGTAGTAGGGTGTAGTTGTAGAGTACAGTAGTAGAGAGTACAGTAGTAGAGTACAGTATTACAGAGTACAGTAGTAGAGAGTACATTAGTAGAGTACAGTAGTAGAGTACAGTAGTAGGGTGTAGTAGAGAGTACAGTAGTAGAGAGTAGAGTTGTAGAGTACAGTAGTAGAGTACAGTAGTAGTATACAGTAGTAGAGTACTGTAGTAGAGAGTACAGTAGTAGAGAGTACAGTAGTAGGGTAAAGTAGTAGAGTACAGTAGTAGAGTACAGTAGTAGAGTACAGTAGTAGTGAGTACAGTAGTAGTAAGTACAGCAGTAAAGTAAAAGACAGTACAGTAGTATAGTACAGTAGTAAAGAGTACAGTAGTAGAGAGTACAGTAGTAGAGAGTACAGTAGTAGCGAGTACAGTAGTAGGGTGTAGTAGAGAGTACAGTACTAGAGTACAGTTGTAGAGAGTACAGTAGTAGAGAGTACAGTAGTAGGATGTAGTAGTAGAGTACAGTAGTAGAGTACAGTAGTAGAGAGTACAGTAGTAGAGAGTACAGTAGTAGGGTGTAGTAGTAGATTATAGTAGTAGAGCATACAGTAGTAGAGCATACAGTAGTAGAGTACAGTAGTTGAGTACAGTAGTAGTGAGTACCGCATTAAAGTACAGTAGTAGAGAGTACAGTAGTAGTTCATACAGTTGTAGAGATTACAGTAGTAGAGAGTACAGTAGTAGTAGGTACAGTAGTAGAAAGTACAGCAGTTGAGAGTAACGTAGTAGGGTGTAGTAGAGAGTACAGTTGTAGAGTACAGTAGTAGAGAGTACAGTAGTAGAGTACAGTAGTAGAGAGTACAGTAGTAGGGTGTAGTTGTAGAGTACAGTAGTAGAGAGTACAGTAGTAGAGTACAGTAGTAGAGAGTACAGTAGTAGAGAGTACATTAGTAGAGTACAGTAGTAGGGTGTAGTAGAGAGTACAGTAGTAGAGAGTAGAGTTGTAGAGTACAGTAGTAGAGTACAGTAGTAGAGAGTACAGTAGTAGGGTGTAGTAGAGAGAACAGTACTAGAGTACATTATTTGAGTACAGTAGTAGAGGGTACAGTAATAGAAAGTACAGTAGTAGAATACAGTAGTAGAGTACAGTAGTAGAGAGTACAGTAGTAGAGTACAGTAGTAGTGAGTACAGTAGTAGTAAGTACAGCAGTAAAGTAAAAGACAGTACAGTAGTATAGTACAGTAGTAGAGAGTACTGTAGTAGAGAGTACAGTAGTAGAGTATACAGTAGTAGAGTATACAGTAGTAGAGAGTACAGTAGTAGAGTACAGTAGTAGAGTACAGTAGTAGTGAGTACAGTAGTAGTAAGTACAGCAGTAAAGTACAGTAGTAGAGAGTACAGTAGTAGTTCATACAGTAGTAGAGATTACAGTAGTAGGGAGTATAGTAGTAGAGAGTACAGTAGTAGGGTGTAGTAGAGATTGCAGTCATAGAGAGTACAGTAGTAGGGTGTAGTAGAGAGTACAGTAGTAGAGAGTACAGTAGTAGTAGAGTACATTAGTGGAGTACAGTAGTAGGGTAAAGTAGTAGAGTACAGTAGTAGAGAGTACAGTAGTAGAGAGTACAGTAGTAGGGTGTAGTAGAGAGAACAGTACTAGAGTACATTATTTGAGTACAGTAGTAGAGGGTACAGTAATAGAAAGTAAAGTAGTAGAGTACAGTAGTAGAGTACAGTAGTAGAGAGTACAGTAGTAGAGTACAGTAGTAGAGTACAGTAGTAGTGAGTACAGTAGTAGTAAGTACAGCAGTAAAGTAAAAGACAGTACAGTAGTATAGTACAGTAGTAGAGAGTACTGTAGTAGAGAGTACAGTAGTAGAGTATACAGTAGTAGAGAGTACAGTAGTAGAGTATACAGTAGTAGAGAGTACAGTAGTAGAGTACAGTAGTAGAGTACAGTAGTAGTGAGTACAATAGTAGTAAGTACAGCAGTAAAGTACAGTAGTAGAGAGTACAGTAGTAGTTCATACAGTAGTAGAGATTACAGTAGTAGGGATTACAGTAGTAGAGAGAACAGTAGTAGGGTGTAGTAGAGATTGCAGTCATAGAGAGTACAGTAGTAGGGTGTAGTAGAGAGTACAGTAGTAGAGAGTACAGTAGTAGTAGAGTACATTAGTGGAGTACAGTAGTAGGGTAAAGTAGTAGAGTACAGTAGTAGGGTGTAGTAGAGAGTACAGCACTAGAGTACATTATTCGAGTACAGTAGTAGAGAGTACAGTAATAGAAAGTACAGTAGTAGAGTACAGTAGTAGAGAGTACAGTAGTAGGGTAAAGTAGTAGAGTACAGTAGTAGAGAGTACAGTAGTAGGGTGTAGTAGAGAGTACAGTACTAGAGTACATTATTCGAGTACAGTAGTAGAGAGTACAGTAATAGAAAGTACAGTAGTAGAGTACAGTAGTAGTGAGTACAGTAGTAGAGAGTACAGTAGTAGAGAGTACAGTAGTAGAGAGTACAGTTGTAGGGTGTAGTAGAGAGTACAGTAGTAGAGAGTACAGTTGTAGAGTACAGTAGTAGAGAGTACAGTAGTAGAGAGTACAGTAGTAGGGTGTAGTAGTATAGTACAGTAGTAGAGTACAGTAGTAGAGAGTACAGTAGTAGAGTACAGTAGTAGAGTACAGTAGTAGAGATTACAGCAGTAAAGTACAGCAGTAAAGTACAGTAGTAGAGAGTACAGTAGTAGAGATTACAGTAGTAGGGAGTATAGTAGTAGAGAGTACAGTAGTAGGGTGTAGTAGAGAGTACAGTAGTAGACAGTACAGTAGTAGAGAGTACAGTAGTAGTAGAGTACATTAGTGGAGTACAGTAGTAGATTACATTAGAGTACAGTAGTAGGGTACAGTAGTAGAGAGTACAGTAGTAGGGTGTAGTAGTGAGTACAGTAGTAGAGAGTACAGTAGTGGAGTAGAGTACAGTAGTAGAGAGTACAGTAGTAGAGTACAGTAGTAGAGTACAGTAGTAGAGAGTACAGTAGTAGAGAGTACAGTAGTAGAGAGTACAGTAGTAGAGTACAGTAGTAGAGAGTACAGTAGTAGGGTGTAGTAGAGAGTACAGTACTAGAGTACATTATTCGAGTACAGTAGTAGAGAGTACAGTAGTATAAAGTACAGTAGTAGAGTACAGTAGTAGAGTACAGTAGTAGAGTACAGTAGTAGAGAGTACAGTAGTAGAGAGTACAGTAGTAGAGTGTAGTAGAGTACAGTAGTAGAGAGTATGTACTGAGTAGACCTTTCTTCTTTAGGTAGGTAACAGAAGCAGTCTTGTCAATGAACAATGACGATAAAATGTGATGGTAAGATGTAATGCTATGGGAGCCATTGTGTATGTGTGTGTGTGTTTGTTTGTTTGCATGTGCGTGCCTATATGTCCTTGCACGCCTATATATCCTTGCACAATCTTCTTCAGCACACACATCTAAGGAAGTCATTCATATGAGTTTGTCGTTGGAGGACTAGCCTACTTATTAAAGTTTAATAGCACTCCTTCATTCTGTTATCGAAAGTGCACATAGCATTCATTTTTAAGCAGGCGGTTAACATTGGACATGGCACATTTTTATAGGTCCCTGGACAGTAATGTTGAAGAACCAAGTCGTTTCCTCCCTAAAAACACTCACTCACACCAACCCTCATGCGTCACTCAGTCTCTGTTAAAGTGTTATGCTAATGTGATTAATTATTCAGAGTCCTGCTGCCAGTGGCCCCCATTCATTTGGAGAAGAAAAGGCAACTTGGGAAAGGGCAGCGGTCCAGAGGCTTGGAGACGATGTGTCAATGTGTGTATAGAAGATTCCCCTTCAGTTGTTCACCACTTACCAAGGCACTTAAACATTTTCAAAAATGACTTAAAACAGACATGAAGGGCATCACAGACACACCAGAGAGTGTCTGATGAATGAGGTAGCTGGGGGGAAGAAGTCAGAATGTTGCCAGTCTTAACTGAGTTCTGCCATGCACAAGCTGGACCAACCCAGAGATGTTTTGCTTGGTAGTAGCTACCATTGAGACCATTCTATGGAAATCAACCTTGAATGGTGCTTTGAAGTGTCTTTGATTGAGAGGTCTGCCGAATGAAGCCTTATGATGATACAGTGTTGAATATGAATGAGAACATCTTTGCACTCAGTCACGCTATTCTCTATTCTCAAATCAGTGCCCATTCACATCTGACAACCCAGTTCCTGTGAAACAGAGCAGAACGGTGACTGTGTCTGCCCTCACGCTCCTTCACATACCCTCTGGCTGTCTGTCAGAATCCCCCCACCCTGCTCTCTCAGTCTCTCCTAACCCCTTCCAGGTTAACTCATGAGTTCCTCCATCCATCAGTGAGAATGAGTGTGGAGTTCTCCACTTCTCAGCAGGTGTTGGTCCTCTTCCACCCAGTCTGTCTTCCAGGGAAAGGCGATTAGCCAGATCCTGCCTGGAATCTAATTATCTTCAACCTGGGAGGCTCTATGGGACACAGCCACACAGGCAGAGGTACAGGGGATCCTGATCCTGCTACCCCAGATTACACCACCAAACCAGGCCAAACTACACAGGATGGCCTGGGGGCTGCCAGGTCTCACCATGCTTGCTGGAGTATTAGCCAAAGCGCTAGACACAAATACATGGGGCTTTGTCGTCCATTCAAGCATCTATTTGTTGTGCGCGTTGATGCATTGAATTTGTTTGTGTCTGTGTCTCTGTGTCTCTGTGTGTGTGTGTGCGTGCGTGTGTGTGTATGTGTCTGTGTGTCTGTGTGTACGTGTGTGTGTGTGTGTGTGCGTGCATCAGAAAATGGTCTGGCTTCTACATGGGGGATTGTCAAATCAAGCTGTCTGGTTTACAGTTCACTGGCCTTCTGTGTCACGGAGAGAAAACCAAACCGATGCTTTCTTTACTCATGAACACATTCAGGGCTCCCTAGTTGGCCCATGGGAGGAGAAGGTGGCCGGGGCCTCCTCCTGAGTGGTGGTTTATCTTTTCACAACGTCCTGTGAACATCTAAACCCTGTCAGTGGCCGTGTCTGGAGCCATTTCCCATCATAGCAGTCTTTCAGATGGGAGTAGAAGAATAGAAGTGGATGGTAGCAGCATTAGATCAGCAAGCAGGGAGCAGAGGGAGGCTCTCCAGAGGGTGGTGCGGTCTGCCGAACGTATTACCGGGGACAGCAGGTGGCTAGACAACAGGTGGCTAGACAGAGGGGGGCGAGACAGCGGGGGGCTAGACAGCAGGGGGCTAGACAGCAGGGGGCGAGACAGCAGGGGGCTAGACAGCAGGGGGCTAGACAGCAGGGGGCTAGACAGCAAGGGGCTAGACAGCAGGGGGCTAGACAGCAGGGGGCTAGACAGCAGGGGGCTAGACAGCGGGGGGCTAGACAGAGGGGGGCGAGACAGCGGGGGGCTAGACAGCAGGGGGCGAGATAGCAGGTGGGTAGACAGCGGGGGGCTAGACAGCGGGGGGCTAGACAGCGGGGGGCGAGACAGCAGGGGGTGAGACAGCAGGGGCTAGACAGCAGGGGACGAGACAGCAGGGGGCGAGACAGCAGGAGGCTAGACTGCAGGGGGCTAGACTGCAGGGGGCTAGACTGCAGGGGGCTAGACTGCAGGGGGCTAGACAGCAGGGGGCTAGACAGCAGGGGGCTAGTCAGCAGGGGGCTAGACAGCGGGTGGTAGACAGCAGGGGGCTAGACAGCGGGGGGCGAGACAGCGGGGGGCTAGACAGCGGGGGGCTAGACAGTGGGGGGCTAGACAGCAGGGGGCTAGACAGCAGGGGGCTAGACAGCGGGTGGTAGACAGCAGGGGGCTAGACAGCGGGGGGCGAGACAGCGGGGGGCTAGACAGCAGGGGGCTAGACAGCGGGGGGCGAGACAGCGGGGGGCTAGACAGCGGGGGGCTAGACAGTGGGGGGCTAGACAGCGGGGGGCTAGACAGCAGGTGGGTAGACAGCAGGGGGCTAGACAGCAGGGGGCTAGACAGCGGGGGGCTAGCACTGGGAGACAGTGCGTGGAAACTTAGATAGGGATCGACAGCAGATGTCACCCAGTACTCACTCTCTCTCTCTCTCTCTCTCTAAAAGGGTGAATCAGAGATGAGAGAAAGAGGGATACAGAGGAATGGAGAGTCGGTGAGAGAGAGCGAGAGAGAGAGTTGGAACTTTTAGCAATGAAAAGAGAGAGGTAGTGACACCCAGACATGCTTAATGCTGTGTGGGTGTCAGTATCTCTCAGACAGAGCAGGAACATTGTGGTGGTGGGAGGGAAGGTAATGGTAGACAGAAGCCCAGAGGGCACAACAAGAAGAGGTGGGAGGAGCACCACAGGAGGCCACCGCCCACCTCTGAAGTCTGTCACTCCAGGTAGAAGTTGCAGATAAATGAACAGCTTACCTACTCAAATCGTATTCTTAATCATTCGGGAGAAATACACAAAACTGCCCTAAGATCAATGTTTTGAGGCAACTTTCTCCAACTCAACAGGTGGCTGTCGCACAGTGTATGCCACTAGGCCAAACACATCCCGCTGAGCGGGTGAGAAAGGTATTCGATGTCACCTCACACCTGACCTTTTAGCTCCTCTCTGCTTCTACAGATCTACGGCACTTTAAAGTTAAATTGATAAAACAGCCTAGTGTCTGAGAAAGTATGGTGGACTAGCCTAGATGCTGCTGAGGGGTTATTTGAAACAAAGCATTGTCCAGATGATGACAGTGAACACAATCATGTCAGACATTGAGGACTGATAATGTGGTGTCTTAACCTCAACAGCAGGATTTGTCATATACAATTTTTAGATAGGGCATGTTTTTGACACCTACTGTACAGGCCTACGTAATTAAGTGCATGGCCATGGCCTAAACTACATGGTACTCAGACATTTAGCTATTGCGTATTGACATGGTCATTAGGAGGATGACTAGAGGGGGAGTTTGCAGTGCTATTAGATCAAAGCACGGGTGAAATGAGATGACACACAGATGCAGAGGCAGCAGCTCCCCGGTTCCCATGACTACATTAGATTTATGCTTTATTAGTCAAATCGGGAAACATCCGCTCAGGCATGGTCAAAGAGAATGGGGAAGCTCAAATTGTCAAAAACAAACAAAGAAAAACTCACTAAGATGGCTGTTTTTCTTTAGGAAAGACGAGGAACACAATTTCAATGCACAATCCAAAAATAATACGAGAGCAAAACGGATTTTATGGTCTACTATCTGTAACACCTGATCAACACCTGCCATAAAGCATGATAGCAATGTTATAGGTTTTTGTAAAGACCATCATCACTCATATCACATGAACCATACCCAGCTAGCACATAATGTTCTGAGAACCATATGTTTCTTAGAGCTTGATGAGAGTGTGGTTGTCCTATGGTTATTTTGCATACAAACGTAAAGAAACGTTCTTCTGTGGGAATTTCAGTACTTCAGCAAAACCTTTTCTACAGGTTTCCTCGTGATTCAATATAAAGTCATGCTCTCAGAACGTTCAGAGAACATTCTTCTGTGGAAATTTCAGAAAACTTTAGTAACGTTCAGAGAACATTCTAAGAATGCTATTTAAAAACATATTCATTATGTTCTCAGCGTCAACAAAACTCTCTATCCTCTATCTAGTTAAAGATGCAATATGCAGAAGTCGCCCCGCTATTTCCAGGTTGCTAAAATTAGAATAGTTTGCCTAATTTCAGTTTATGTGACAAAACAAGCAGTGATTGTGTAGAGGATCATTGTACCATCTAAATATATTTTCCATAACCAAAAATATTGTATTTTCAGCTGTTTGAAGCTGGTGTACAAAACCGAAAGTAAAAAGACCCAAAAACGAAATTTAAGCTTACATAGAACAGATATCACTTCTTAGACTTGCTTTCAATGAGAATGACAGATCACACATTTCTAATACACATTTCTATGTGAATTTGGTCAGGTCGCCCAAAAGGTGATATATTGTAGCTTTAAGTGTGAACACACTTAACTTTGCCACATCTAATGGGCCACATCGGATATTAATGAGTGCTTGTTTCCTTTGAAATGGGGTCTGTTTGAATAGACTAATGAACAGCTTTCTATGCGTATGCTAGCTCCATCCTGGTGGCGCAGTGGACTAATTCCATGGATAGACAACAGAAGATCATAGCTTTGAATCTCACTGACGCTGTGTCACAATAAAAAAATTATGTGTTTGCATGATTAATGCCTAAGCAAATTAATTTCCATGTGTCTTATCTGTGCTTTGAGTTCAAAACAGTTAACCTAAAATCAGCTAGTAGTGTTATTAAAAGTCTTATTGAAACGTTCAGTAAAAGTTTTAAGGAAGTTATTCAAAAACCTCAAAATAACCTTTACATTTCTCTCAAAACATTCACGAACTCCTGTCACAAACTCGGATACCTCCTGCACCTTGACCTGTTGTTTCGGCCTGTTGTTTCCGAAGTTTTATTTTTATTTTGTTCATAAATGTTTGTGTCAACACCTGCTACCAACTAGCCAGCTAGCTAGCTAGCTAGCTAGCAAGGTTGCAATGGAGCCCGCTTCACCTGGAATAGCTAACAAACGTTTCCAGCGGTATAGAAGCTGTGTTTATTATGCTCTTGCCCGGGACAATATTGACAATCCTGAGTTCCAATGCGGCAATTGTTTGCTTGCGGAGGATTACAGGCATGAGGTGGCTATCCGTAGCAAGAAAATTTCAATTCTGCGAAAACTTATGGGGAAAACGCAAATTGGAACTTTCTCATTCTCAACTCCTGTGGCTGGTCGCCGCTCGGGCCTGATGGATGTATCCCTGCCTTGTCATCTGTCCCTATCCGAATGGCCTGTGCTACCTGGAACTTGCCTGCCAAGGAAGTTGTCTCCATCTGCTTCTCCTCCTCCATCTTGTAGTGTAGTAGATGGAGAACAGCAAGAGGATTGTTCCAATCAGCGCTGGTCCCATGTCAGAAGTCGTGAAAACCGAAGGCAGCGGCATGCTGTTAAGCGGACTGGAGTGTCTGCGAGAGGTTCGGAGCAGATTGACATAAGGAATAGCTTCGCTGCGCTGGTGCCTGATCTACTGTACCTGCGTCTTCATCGCTGGGACTGCCTGTGTCTGCGACGGCTGTGCTAATTCCAATTAAGCTGACTCCAGCAGTGGCTTCATCGTCGAGTTCGGCTCCTTTCCCTCTCTCTAGATCTGACGGGGCACTGCCTGCTGTGGGAGGTCTGTACCTATCGCCGGGAGCAGAGGGCGTATGCTATCCTGCTTCTCGTGGGCCCGTGAAAGATTCAACTAATTGTGTGAGGGGTAGGAATGGGCGGATTTATCCATCCCATTCACTGGCCGTTGTATTGGGCAGTTCAATGGTGAGAAATGTCTCAGTCCCTGAAGAAAATGTGTTGTGCTATTCAGGAGCACGAGTACAGGACATCAGTAAGCTACTCCCAAACATTTTAAACCTGCATCAGGACATTGAGTCTATCGTAGTTCATGTGGGATTCAATTACATTATGAAGGGCATTTAAAGAACTGATTGGGTCTCTGCTTGACACCAACAAACTCCCCATAATACCTGGCCCTGTGCCCTCCCTAAATCGTGGCATTGAACGTTTCAGCAGACTTTTAGCCCTCCATATCTGGCTACGAGACTGTTGCAGCTCTGAGTGTGTAACGATTGGAAACATACTGCTAATTGAGAAATCATGTGACTAAACGGAAAAAAAAGAAGAAGAAACTATACTATGAAACAAAGATAAATGACATAAAGAATGATTGTAAAAAGATTTGGAGCACCTTAAATGAAATGTTGGGCAAAAAGGCAAACTCAGCTCCATCATTCATTGAATCAGATTCATCACAAAACCCACTGATATTGCAAATTACTTTAATGATTTTTTCATTGGCAAGATTAACAAATTTAGGCATTACATGCTAGCAACAAAGGCTGACACTACACATCCAAGTATACCTGAACAAATTATGAAAGACAAGCAGTGCCATTTTTTATTCTGTAAAGTGAGTGTGGAAGAAGTGAAAACTTGGATGGAAAATTACTGAGGATAATAGCGGACGATATTGCCACTCCTATTTGCCATATCTTCAATCTAAGCCTACTAGAAAGTGTGAGCCCACAGGCCTGGAGGAAAGCAAAAGTAATTCTGCTACCCAAGAATAGTAAACACCCCCTTTACTGGCTCAAGTAGCCGACCAATCAGCCTGTTACCAACCCGTCGTAAACTTTTTTTTAAAATGGTGTTTGACCAGATACAATGCTATTTTACTGTAAACAAATTGACAACAGACTTTCAGCACGCTTGTAGGGAAGGACATTCAACAAGCATGGCACTTACACAAATGACTGATGATTGGCTGAGAGAAATTGATGATACAAAGATTGTGGGGGCTGTTTTGTTAGACTTCAGTGTGGCTTTTGACATTATCGATCATAGTCTGCTGCTGGAAAAACATATGTGTTATGGCTATATTGTGGATAAAGAGTTGCCAATCTAACAGAAATCAGAGGGTGTACTTTAATGGAAGCCTCTCCAACATAATACAGGTAGAATAAGGAATTCCCCAGGGCAGCTGTCTAGGTCCCTTACTTTTTTCAATCTTTACTAATGACATGCCACTGGCCTTGAGTAAAGCCAGTGTGTTTATGTATGCAGATGACTCAACACTATACACGTCAGCTACTACACTTAACAAAGAACTGCAGTTAGTTTCAGAATGGGTGGCAAGGAATAACTTAGTCCTAAATATATATATTTTTTAAACTAAAAGCATTGTATTTGGGACAAATCATTCAATAAACCATAAACCTCAACTAAATCTTGTAATCAATAATGTGGAAATTGAGCAAGTTGAAGTGACTAAACTGCTTGGAGTAACCCTGGATTGTAAACTGTCATGGTCAAAACATGTTGATACAACAGTAGCTAAGATGGGGAGAAGTCTGTCCATAATAAAGCGCTGCTCTGCCTTTTTAACACTATCAACAAGGCAGGTCATACAGGCTCTAGTTTTGTCACACCTGGATTCCTGTTCAGTCGTGTGGTCAGGTGCCACAAGAGGGATGGCGGGCCCTTAAATGTACACGGAAAGCTAACGTTAATAATATGCATGTAAATCTCTCATGGCTCAAAGTGGAGGAGAGATTGACTTCATCACTACTTGTTTTTGTAAGAAGTGTTGACATGTTGAATGCACCAAGATGTCTGTTTAAACTACTAGCACACAGCTCGGACACCCATGCATACCCCACAAGACATGCCACCAGAGTCTCTTCACAATCCTCCAGTCAAGAACAGACTATGGGAGGCACACAGTACTACATCAAGCCATGGCTACATTGAACTCTATTTCGCATCAGGTAACTGATGCAAGCAGTAGAATCAGATTTTAAAAACAGATAAAAATACACCTTATGGAACAGCGGGGACTGTGAAGAGACACACACACAGGCACAGACACACATACACATGATAAGACACACTCTACACACACATACACATGGATGTTGTAAATATGTGATAGTGGAGTAGTGGCCTGAGGGAACACACTAAATGTATTGGGTAAAGTGTTATGAAATGTAATGTAATGTAATAATTTAAATTGTGTATATAATTGCCTTAATGTTGCTGCACCCCAGGAAGAGTATCTGCTGCCTTGACAGCAGCTAATGGGGATAGTTAATAAATAAAAAAATACAAATACAACATTTAGAGAATGTTCTCAGAATGCTATTTAATTACCTTCAAATAATCTACAGTATAAAAACAATTCTCAGAACGTTTATAAATGGTTTAGGGAACCATAGTAAAACGTTCTCAGAACCTCCCTGCAACCTAAAAATGAACGTTCCCAGAAGAGGCTACATTTTAACTTCCGTTCTCAGAACGTTTAAAAAACATTCTGTGTTATCGATCAGGAAACGTATGGCTCCGTTCCCAGAACCAATGGGAAACCAAAAACGTATGTTCCCACAACTTCCAAGGAACTAAATGTGCTAGCTGGGTTGTGTTTCAAATCAGCAGGTAATAAGAACAATAATAATAATAATAATAATAATAATAATAATAATAATAATAATAATAATATTATATATATTTATAGATTTGGAGATATTAATAATTTATAGATTTGGAGGGATACTTCAGACAAAATATGTCTTATTGAAGCTAGTACCAGTGGGCCTACATTTAATTCATAAATGTATTAGTATGAAAATGTATGCACTCGCTCTGGATAAGAGCGTCTGCTAAATGACTAAAATGTAAATGTAAATAAACTGGGTGGTTTGAGCCCTGAATGCTGATTGGCTGAAAGCCGTGGTATATCAGACCGTATACCACGTGTATGACAAAACATTTATTTTTACTGCTCTAACTACGCAGTTTATAATAGCAATAAGGCACCTCGGGGGTTTGTGGTATATCGCCAATATACTACCGCTAAGGGCTGTATCCAGGCACTCCGTGTTACAATGTGCATTAGAACAGCCCTTAGCCGTGGTCCTCTATAGCTCAATGTGGTCCTCTGTAGCTCAATTGGTAGAGCATGGCGCTTGTAACGCCAGGTTAGTGGGTTCGATTCCCTGGACCACCCATACATAAAAATGTATGCACACATGACTGTAAATCGCTTTGGATAAAAGCGTCTGCTAAATGGCATATTATATTATTATATTATATACCACACCCCCTCGGGCTTTATTGCTTAATTATAGCCTAGGCCTCTATGTTGGTTTGTTTGTTTGATATAAGCATGTGGAAAGTAATTTCCTCCATAAAACAATAATAGACTATTCTATTCTAGATGATTAAAAACGGAATATATTATAATAGAGTAGAATTGAATAGCACAACTACCTCTTTCAGATTTCTTGACCACCGATAGGAGATATTGCCAGATATCATGGATGAAGCTTGTGTCGTGGTTTTACTCGGTACTCGCTTGGCTGGGCCTGCGCTCGAGCGAGCCCAGAGAGAAGTGGGAGAGGGAGGGAGTGAACGAACAGCGGCGGCAGCAAGCCACCAGCCCCGTAATCGAGAAAGAAAAGAGAATTTACGCAATAAATAATTGCTGTAATTTTCTCACCTGCTGGACTACATTTGGTAAATTAAGTCCACCAGAGGTTCAGGTGACAGAGGAGACGGTTTGTGATGGCAACGTGAGACATTTTGGGAACTTCGTAGGAACAAAACAACATCAGCAAAAATACGGGATTTATCACAGGCAGTGACAATAAAAAACACTCCCCGACAAGTGGACTGCTGGCTGCCGAAGGAGCAGGCAGGACAAGGAAAAAAAGGAAATAAATACGTTATCTGCCTCTCCCTTAAGGTATTTAAACGTTATTTTCAAAACATAAATTCTCACTGAACTTTAAACTCATGAAACAATGAAGACTTAGCCAGAATTCATCAAGTGTCTCCGTAGTAGCTAACGTTAGTTAGCTAGCGAGTGTGCGGTGTTCGCTAGCTACTGTAGCGTTTTGCTAGCGACTAACGTTAGCTTAGCTAGCTAACTGGTTAAACGTGTTGTTTTCCAAGAAACTTTTGGTGTTGTTTTTAATAACCCGAACAGTGAGGGAGTGCTTCAAGACTAGAGGGGGAGGGCAGGTTCCCTTCTTGACATATTCCCCTCTACACAATTTCCTTAAAATGATGGCTGCGGAGGTCAGTAGTGAGGACACAGGCTCTGTCTCGACAGGGGTGGCAGGCGGCGGAGGCCTCGAGACCGCCCATTTTCCGTTTTATCCCAAGCCGACCAGAGTACGGGTCACTGATTTGGGCCAAGGAGCAGCACCAAACTTCCGCCATCAGTCGAACACCTCCCCGGACTCCATCCCTGATATGAGTATGATTTACCCCGTGGCTGGAGGAGATATTACCGGACCAGTCTTGTCCGCTACAGGGAATGGTGGTAGCGGACACTCAATTAGTCTAGGAACAAACTCAGGGACCATTGGCGGTGTGTGCTACTCTCCCACCTCAGAGGGAGCCGGCAGCCGGATGTCGCCCACCTCTGCGGGTCCGGACGGGCCCAGTGTCTTCCCCCCACTACCACCACCACCTCCACTGCCCCCAGGCTACGGGGGACTCGGCACTGTGGATGAAAGCGACATGCAGGATGGACCGGAATACGAGGAAGAGGAGGTGGTCTTCCCGCTCTCAGCGCCGCCCACTAACCAGTAAGGACTTTTTTATATTAACTCAAATTATTCTATCGTTCATTGACACGTAGCTAACTATCTAAAAGAGGGTTTTATTAAAACGTCCTGGGTATATTTCCTTCCTGCTGCCTCTATCACCAGTGCTCAAGTATCTATTCAACTTGTTGACTACTGCAGCTCAGTTGGTAGAGCATGGCGTTTGCAACGGCAGGGTTGTGGGTTCGATTCCCACGGGGGGCCAGTATGAAAATGTATGCACTCACTAAAAAACTGTAAGTCGCTCTGGATAAGAGTGTCTGCTAAATGACTAAAATGTAAAATGTATAGCATGTCCCAAATGACAGGCAGGCAGTCAAATTGAAAGGGGGGGGGGGGTGTTGTTGATCATCAATCTAGCCAAGTAATGAATAATGCATGCACCTGTTCTGAAAACAATTTCCATATCTCATAATGTAGAGATATTTGCATACCTACAGGTTAGCATATTTTCCCAACTCAGCCAATTTGTTTGTATACAATGATGAATGCAATTTAAATCTATCTAGCACCTGTCAATAAATGGATTTGCTTCAACATTCTGGCCACAAATGAGGGGTTTCTTCTTTTTAACCACATAATAATTTGGTCATATAAAACATTTCCATTGACTATGGTTTTCTAATTGGTGTACTCATGGAATAATAATAATAATAATAATTCATCTCAAGTCCCTCTCCTGAATAAGGCTAGCCAATGGCTGCTACTGCAGGCTTTTGTGTTAGTGTTGCTGCAGTAGGACTATCCATTGTGGGAGATGAAACATATTGGGTTTCCCTACACAATCATATAGGCCTATGTATCTATCTTTGTAGTGTGTGGCACTCGCGTTTGTCACAATCTCATTAGTGAAGTGCTGAGCTTTATCCTTTCTGGCCTCACGCTGTGAGATATGGAAATAACTGGGGCTGGAGTGTGTGCTACATATCTCCCTGTCAGATTGCAGATTGGGCACCAGGCATAAGCACAGATATAATGAAGGGGACTGATCCCCCCCCCCCCCACAATGGCTAAGTTTCCATCCAGTTGGTGACATAGTTTCATGTACATAATCTAAATTTGGCATTAAGAAAACATGCACTTTCCCACCAGTGGTGTGTTTCCACCAAACTGACTTGTTTGCGGATAAAAAGCAGTGCGCAATGATTTAGTGCACATAAAAGGTACTTTTTCGCTTAAGTTTTCAAGTTAACGTTTTTATCTACCGACTAAATATCTAAAGTTCAATGTTTTTCCATGACATTTTCAACCGATTTTAGTTTTGTCACAAACTGTTGCGTTAAATAGCAAATATGCCCACTCTGGTCTCGGCACATACGTTCTAGCCAACAGCTCTCAAATAGTGCCGGTAGGCTAGCCTACACCAGAGATTATTATGAATAAAATTATTTTTATTTGTCAAATGGCAGCCAAGCATCGATCATCATGTCACCAGAATAAGTTCCTCAATATTTATTGGAAAGGAGCCTCATGCTCATCACCGTGCACTTTCACCACACTGTGAAGTTCCACATAACTTATTTCATCTTTAGTGGGAGGACCTGACAACGCATCATCACGTGACTCCAAGTTCACTTCAATATGATGGTTATTATATCAATATTTGCGCATAAAGGCATTTCCGACGCCATTTCACGCCTAATTAATTAACAAAAAGATCCCACCATGTCGAACGAACACATTCTGTAGACATTTATGAAATTGTACTGACGTTTCCATCAGCCCGGTCTTTACTTTTTTTAATGCGTCATATATAGGGCTCTAAAGTGCGACCAATTTGCAACTAAATATTTTGCTGTGCGACCAGGAGTTTTATTTTGGGAGCACTGTGCGTCTAGGAAGAAAATCTCTCAGATTATAATTGTTGTAATGATAAGGCTTCGTGGTACCATTTGTTTCCGAGTGCACTAGAGAAAAAAGCGAGTGCAGATTCGATAGCGTCAAAAGATCTGACCCATATTACTGGTGCAACATTTTAATCTTCCTATAGCGGATCGCCGGGACCGCATTTTACATTCATAAACCATGTTGTGTGATGTTCTAAAACTACTCGCGCATCGTTAATTGTTTGTTTGTTTACACTTTGTTCAGTCATGTTACCTCATTGGCTAGCTAGCTAACAACCTGGTAACTTTACCATTATATGCAAACATTTGGGGGCACAGAAAGAAAGCAAAAGGGATAGCATCTTCTTCAGGAGATCAATGAATGAATGATGGCATGTCTTCATCACAAACCTGACGTTTTTAAAGAGACTGTGTACAATTTTCAATGTAATGCATCGGAATAGGAAAATAGTGCTTTTATATATAATGTAGAAACCTAATATTCCACAAATGACTTAGTAATTTCCATGACAGGTATTCATATTGACATTTTACCTTTTTATAATAAACTAATGTATTTACAGTTACATATTAGTTTCTAGGGCACAACATGCTTCAAAAGTAACTATAATTCATATAGGCCCAATAAAGGCTTTATCTCAATCAATTAACCTCTACGGGATCAGTGTCCCATATACGGGACGGTTGAGCTAACGAGCGCTAATGTGATTAGCATGACTGTTGTAAGTAACAGCAAACTTTCCAGGACATAGACATCTTATATGGGCTGAAAGCTTAAATTCTTGTTAATATAACTGCACTGTTCAATTTACAGTAGCAATTACAGTGAAAACATACCATGCTATTGTTTGAGGAGAGTGCACAACAACAAAAAACTGATCACGGCAACTGGTTTGATACATTCACCTCTGAAGATAAATAATGTACTTACATTCAGTAATCTTGCTCTGATTTGTCATCCTAAGGGTCCCAGAGATAAAATGTAATAATATAATATGCCATTTAGCAGACGCTTTTATCCAAAGCGACTTACAGTCATGTGTGCATACATTTTTACGTATGGGTGGTCCCGGGGATCGAACTCACTACCCTGGCGTTACAAGCTCTACCAATTGAGCTACAGAGGACCACATGAATGTAGCATAGTTTTGTTTGATAAAATCCATTTTTATATTCGAATGTAGGAACTGGGTTCTACAGTTTGAACTACTGCTGTTTCTGGCTCCACACCCACCCCGCCCGGCCATCTAGATGTGTGAAAGTTAGTGTATAAGCTAATGATCCATCATGTATGACATTCCTGGGAGTGTGTAAACCTACATTTTGTATTACCATATCATTTTTGTATGTTCTCTATAGTTATGTACTTGAAAATGTATCAATTGACCAATTCGGCACATTTGGGCAGACTTGATACAAAATAGTCCAGTATTGCAATGCTTCACTGGATCAATCTGAAACTTTGCACACACACTGCTATCTAAATTGCGCCTAAACTGCAATATTATATTGTGGCCTTTCTCTATAACATGTTTTTTTGTTTTAAATTTTTTACCAGATCTAATGTGTTATTCTCCTACATTAATTTCACCTTTCCACAAACTTCAAAGTGTTTCCTTTCAAATGGTATCAATAATATGCATATCCTTGCTTCAGGTCCTGAGCTACAGGCAGTTAGATTTGTGTATGTAATTTTAGGTGAAAATTGAAAAAAAGGGTTAGATCCTTAACAGGTTAAAAAAAATATTATTTTCTGGTGCTCCTAAATTTCATGTGGTGCTCCTAACTTTTTGAAGTTGGGAGCACCAGTGCTACCAATTAAAAAACAACATTTCTTTGGATCCCTGGTCAGGTTGGATGGAAACCTGGTTAGTGAGAGATTTTTACCAGCCACTCATCGGACCACTAAACTCACTCAATGTGAGACATTTCACACGACTGGAGTCTGCTGCAACAGAAGTTCCTCTTCTTTTCTGGTGTCATGTATTTTTATATGGTGTGTGGGTTGAGTTGCAGTGACCTGGCCACTGCAAACTAGAATGTGAGGTGCTGTGCCAGTGGTTACAAATTACCCTACCTCTTCTTGTCACGTATAACAAAGTGTGTTGCAATTCAATATCAAATCCCAGAGCAAAACAGTTTCGTATCAAGTCCTTTTGCTTCTTGAGTGATTTTATATTTATTATTTCCAATGTAGCCTAACACTACAGATCCACTACAGCGCGACAGATGGCAATGTTTCATCATCACTTATCATTGACACGTTACAGTTGAGGCCCCAATACATTTTAGCTAATGCTTTAATTCGCTAATTGAAATGCACACACCATCTACACACGAAGTCCATAGGTGACTCCTTACAATGTCACTCTCAGAGCTGCACTCCCTGGTAGCCTAATGGACCCCTCTTGAGGACAATGTAGTTGAGAGGACCCCGCCCTTGCCATAAAATGATGACCCAATTTAAGATGCGGGTCTCCTCCGCTTGTGGCACTGATCCACTGTCGACTGGAGCTTTGGCAGGGTGACTGTCTGAAGCAGTGGTGCCGTCCCACGGATGATACATAGTATGATATAAAGGCAGTCAAGTACACGGTGCGTAGCCTGCCCTGTGCAAGGTAGCCCAATAATCAGTAAGTATATGGTGCATAGCAATCAATCAATCAATCAATTTTATTTTATATAGCCCTTCTTACATCAGCTAATATCTCGAAGTGCTGTACAGAAACCCAGCCTAAAACCCCAAACAGCTAGTAATGCAGGTGTAGAAGCACGGTGGCTAGGAAAAACTCCCTAGAAAGGCGAAAACCTAGGAAGAAACCTAGAGAGGAACCAGGCTATGAGGGGTGGCCAGTCCTCTTCTGGCTGTGCCGGGTGGAGATTATAACAGAACCATGCCAAGATGTTCAAAAATGTTCATAAGTGACAAGCATGGTCAAATAATAATCAGGAATAAATCTCAGTTGGCTTTTCATAGCCGATCATTAAAGAGTTGAAAACAGCAGGTCTGGGACAGGTAGGGGTTTCGTAGCCGCAGGCAGAACAGTTGAAACTGGAATAGCAGCAAGGCCAGGCGGACTGGGGACAGCAAGGTGTCATCATGCCCGGTAGTCCTGACGTATGGTCCTAGGGCTCAGGTTCTCAGAGAGAACGAGAGAATTAGAGAGAGCATACTTAAATTCACACAGGACACTGGATAAGACAGGAGAAGTACTCCAGGTATAACCAACTAACCCCAGCCCCCCGACACATAAACTACTGCAGCATAAATACTGGAGGCTGAGACAGGAGCGGTCCGGAGACACTGTGGCCCCATCCGAAGAAACCCCCGGACAGGGCCAAACAGGAAGGATATAACCCCACCCACTCCGCCAAAGCACAGCCCCCGCACCACTAGAGGGATATCCCCAACCACCAACTTACAATCCTGAGACAAGGCCGAGTATAGCCCACAGAGGTCTCCACCACAGCACAAACCAAGGGGGGGGCGCCAACCCAGACAGGAAGATCACGTCAGTAACTCAACCCACTCAAGTGACGCACCCCTCCCAGGGACGGCATGAAAGAGCACCAGCAAGCCAGTGACTCAGCCCCTGCAACAGGGTTAGAGGCAGAGAACCCCAGTGGAGAGGGGAACCGGCCCGGCAGAGATAGCCCAATAATCAGTAAGTATATGGTGCATAACCTGCCCTGTGCAAGATAGCCCAATAATCAGTAAGTATATGGTGCATAGCCTGCCCTGTGCAAGATAGCCCAAGAGTCAGTTAACTAAACACTGTTTTGGTGAGGTTAAGTCAACCCGTTGTGTGATGTGTCTTAATAACCACATTTGCAAACTCATGTAGGCTAGGCCTAATAGCCTAAATTTTTTTACCAGTATTGGTAGTGATAGGTAGATATAAGGCCTGGCGTACTTCATTGGAGAATGTCTTGCTACAAGGTTATCATAGAAGGCCACTTATGAGGTGACCTGGTATTTGCAGCATAGGTTAATCATCCCTCGAGACTGTCAGAAGCTATAGAGTCTCTAATTCTCTCATGTTCATTTAGAGGAGGAAATAATTGGCCTCTGTCACATTCTGGACGTGTAGGCTATTCCTCTGTGTCGTGTTAGCAGTCACCAACGTGCAGGCCGGGAGTGCGGTGGAAAACATTCTCAGAGTTGGACATGGTCCCGTACTCTTTCTTCCGGAGTGTGAGTACGGGCTAAACTTAGCACTTTGTAGAATGCCATGGAGAGGGAGAGCGACGCAGCCAGCAGCAGACTCATTCACGCCTCTGTACAACAGAGGCTCATTCATAAACAATGGCGGCAGCGGTGGGATCAGTGTTTCACACTAATGACTGCTTAACGAAGACTGCAGGGAAGACATCAGGAGGCCTAATGGAGAACGCCAGCCCAGTGCCTGAGCTAAAACAAACAGGGTACTGGGAAACAAGCCATTGATTTTGAGTTTCCACAAAGATTAGAGAGGATTTTGAGTCATTAACCCCCCCCCCCCCCCCAGTGGCTGTGTGAATAAGTTTGCTGGATAAGCAGTTGGTCATGAAACTGTCTCTTGCTGAAGTGCTAATTGAGCGCCCACGCTCCCTAATTGCCTTTTTGAAACTTGGCACTGGTGGAATTCCTAATGGCACGAGGATCAAGTCACACCTGTCCCCTTGCTGAGATGCAGCCGCTTATCTCTAGAGCCAAATACTACAGTCCTTTTAGAACAATACACTTTTTTTATTAAAGTCTCAGTAATTACACAGATTTGCTGACTGGTGAACCCAACAATTAGAATTAGCTTGGGCCTCGGAGAACCTTATTAATGTAGCCTAATTTCCTTGGCCTAAGCTTGTGAAATTGCTGCAATGCGCAAAGCTGAAAAGCCACAAGACGCCACTCTGAAACCAAATGCCGCCATGATGGTTAACAGTCCTCTCGGTTGTGGCTACATTCTTATGTTTTTGTCATCTTACAAACTAAACGCATACATCAGTGCAGTAATGGTCATGTTCATATTTGGTCAAATGCTCTGTACTGTGCATTGATAAGGCATATGGTTTCCATGCATTTTCTGCATGTTATGCAATGTCCTGTCATGCCCCTCCATACCATACCCTTTTTTCTCCTGCATCCTGTTTTCAAGACTCCTGAGCCGCTCATTGTGGCCTCCACAGGATCTTCAGAGGCGTTCTACAATAGTTTGGGATTTTATTTATTTTTGATCACACACTTTCAGAACTTCTACTCTACATTGTCACAGAACAAACACATTTAGCTACTGAATAGTTGACCTAACTATGACTAACCAAAAGTAAGACTACACTGAAACACTTCCTCTGTTTGAGAGAGAGAACAACCCTCAGGGTGTTCTTCCCTCATTATCCCATTATCAATTAAATCAGATGGGACATGATTGTTAGTCATTTTGGAGGAGGAGCAAAGCTGTCAGAACTCTAATGGCCCACTGATTTTAAATGGGTCAAAAGCTCTGGGTAGCTTTGTAGGTTTGAGTTATTCCAGGGAACCTGATTGGCAACCATAAGGTTGTATATTTGTTCCCTGTGTGGGCACTGTGATGGAGCTGGGGCAACATTCAGACTGGGATCTAAAGACTTGGATGAACCCCTTCGCCCTGAATCTTTGTCAATTAATAACAATTATGCCAATGTATGTTGTGTGGATTAATGAGAGAGTAAAAAATAAATGTCCCTTGCTGGAAATTAAAAGTTGATAGTTGACTATGAGCGGTATGTTCGAGAACGGACTATACTGCTTGATATGTTCCGGACGACTGTGTGATCACGCTCTCCGTAGCCAATGTGAGCAAGACCTTTACACAGGTCAACATACACAAGGCCGCGGGGCCAGACGGATTACCAGGACGTGTACTCGGTGCATGCGCGGACCAACTGGCAAGTGTCTTCACTGACGTTTTCAACCTCTCCCTGACTGAGTCTGTAATACCTACATGTTTCAAGCAGACCACCATTGTCCCTGTGCCCAAGAAAGGTAAATTGCCTAAATGACTACCAACCCGTAGCACTCACATCAGTAGCCGTGAAGTGCTTTGAAAGGCTGGTCATGACTCACCTCAACACTATCATCCTGGAAACCCTAGACCCAATCCAATCTGCGTACCACCCCAACAGATCCACAGGTGACAAAATCGCAATCGCACTCCACACTGCCCGTTCCCACCTGGACAAAAGGAACACCTATGTGAGAATGCTGTTCATTGACTACAGCTCAGCGTTCAACACCATAGTGCCCTCAAAGCTCATCACTAAGCTAAGGACCCTGGGACTAAACACCTCCCTCTGCAACTGGATCCTGGACTTCCTGACGGGCCGCCCCCAGGTGGTAAGGGTAGGCAACAACACATCTGCCACACTGATCCTCAACACTAGGGCCCCTCAGCGGTGCGTGCATAGTCCCCTCCTGTACTCCCTGTTCACCAACGACTGCATGGCCAAGCACGACTCCAACACCATCATTACGTTTGCTGACGACACAACAGTGGTAGGCCTGATCACCGACAACGATGAGGCAGCCTATATAGAGGAGGTCAGAGACCTGGCAGTGTGGTGCCTGGACAACAACCTCTCCCTCAATGTGATTAAGACAAAGGTGCTGATCGTGGACTACAGGAAAATGAGGTCCAAACAGGCCCCCATTTAACATTGATGGGGCTGTAGTGGAGCGGGTCGAGAGTTTCAAGTTCCTTGGTGTCTACATGGTCTTCTGTAGCTCAATTGGTAGAGCATGGCGCTTGTAACGCTAGGGTAGTGGGTTCGAACCACGGGACCACCCATACGTAAAAATGTATGCACACATGACTGTAAGTCTCTTTGGATAAAAGCGTCTGCTAAATGGCTTATTATTATATTATTTACATCACCAACAAACTATCATGATCCAAACACACTGACAGTCGTGAAAAGGGCACGACAACACCTTTTCCCCCTCAGGAGACTGAAAAGATTTGGCATGGGTCCCCAGATCCTCAAAGTTATACAGCTGCACCATCGAGAGCATTCTGACCGGTTGCATCACCGCCTGGTGTGGGAACTGCTCGGCATCCGACCGGAAGACTCAACAGAGGGTAGTGCGTACGGCCCAGTACATCACTGGGGCCAAGCTTACTTTTAGTTTATTTAGTAAATATTTAAAACTCTATTTCTTAAACTGCATTGTTGGTTAAGGGCTTGTAAGTAAGCATTTCACGGTAAGGTCTACACCTGTTGTATTCGGCGCATGTGGCAAATACAATTTGATTTGGATTTGATTTCATAGGGAGATGCATTGATATGAAACAGAATTTGTTTTTATGGGCCGATGAGGGATATTTACTGATAGCAGTCTTGCCGGACTATACTGATAGTAGTGGTTGATGTCAGTTAATTGACTGTGAAAGTTTGGAATTTCAGTTGATTACTATAGCACCCCCCTTGGGCCAATCAGTGTACTTGTGTTAATGCCGGATCTCTATGGCAAGACTCATCATTCAACCAAGTTTCGTCAAAATTGGGCCAGTGCTGTTGGAGATATTGCGTGTGACGAACAAACGTATCGACGTATTAACGGACGTCAGACAGATCCTTAGTCCGCTCCCCGATTTTCATCGTGGGGGATGATTATCTATATGACATTGCTACGTAGCCTACAAGGATAGACCATTACATTTGAAACATTTTTCTATAAGTTTTATGACAGTTTTTATGAGTGTGGACTAGGCTCGGGCGGTATTTGGAAAAAGCCACGGGAATGGTTTTTCAATACCGTCAACTATTTCTTTGAAGTTTTTCAATAAATGTGAATATTTGTAGCTACTTTTTAAGTTAATACTTGCAGTCAACTAGTGCAATACGTTAGATGAAGCAGATTCACCTGTCACATTATTTTACATTATTAAGCGCAACATAGTTCTCCAGAACAGTTGAGCCAGTCACGCGTTTGTTTGTGAATAGCACAGTGGGAGAAAGCAGTAGCTGGTGAGTCCATAGTGTTCTATAGCTATCGGCAAGTCTCTGTTGTGCGGCGCACTTGAGGTGACAACGTTACACTTGTATGCAATTCACTACTAAATGTTTGCCATAAGATATCTTATAATGGCTTTCTGCCAGAAGTCAAAGAGCTCTGAGTGAGTTATCTGTACAGTTGCCATTTTTTTCCTGTGCTTCCTACTAGCGTTTTTTTCCCTCCTCCGTGTACACATGCTGCTCTTCCTTTAGAAATCTTGCATCACAACTTTGGTCATTTGCATTATTGCTCTCATTCGCTTGTAAATGTCCACACACACCGAAAATGACATTTGTTAGCAACTAGCTATGCTTGTATAACTTTATGAGCAGGATTTACCTGTCTTTGCAATTACACTGAACAAAAATATAAATGCATTATGCAACAATTTGAAAGACTTTACTGATTTACAGTTCATATAAGGAAATCACTCAATTGAAATAAATTCATTAGGCCCTAATCTATGGATTTCACATGACTGGGAATACAGATATGCATCTGTTGGTCACAGATAATTTGATAATGTAGTGTATATGGACACCTGCTCGTCGAACATCTCATTCCAAAATCATGGGCATTAATATAAACCCAGATTTGTCCGTTGGACTGCCAGATGGTGAAGCATGATTCATCACTCCAGAGAACATGTTTCCACTTCTCCAGAGTCCAATTGCAGCGAGCTTTACACCACTCCAGCCGACGCTTGGCATTGCGCATGGTGATTTTAGACTTGTGTGCTCCGTCATGGAAACACATTTCATGAAGCTCCCAATGAACAGTTCTTGTGCTGACACTACTCGGTAGTGAGTGTTGCAACCGAGGACAGACCATTTTTACGCGCTTCAGCACTCTGCTGTCCCGTTCTGTGAGCTTGTGTGGCCTACCACTTCGCGGTTGAGCCGTTGTTGCTCCTAGACGTTTCCACATCAAAATAACAGCACTTAGTTGCCCGGGGCAGCTCTAGTGGGGCAGAAATTTGACGAACTGACTTGTTGGACAGGTGGCATCCTATGATGGTGCCACATTGAAAGTCACTGAGCTCTTCAGTGCGGGCCATTCTACTGCCAATGTTTGTCTATGGAGATTGCATGGCTGTGTGCTCGATTTTATACACCTTTCAGCAACGGGTGTGGCTGAAATAACCGAATTCACCCCATTGAATGGGGTGTCCACCTTCTTTTGGTGATGTAGTGTACCTTAAAAAAAGGTAGGGGTGTGGATCAGAACCATTCAGTATCTGGTGTGATCACCATTTGCCTCATGCAGCACAACACATATCCTTCGCATAGAGTTGATCAGGCTGTTGATTGTGGCATGTGAAATGTTGTCCCACTCCTTTTCAATGGCTGTGCGAAGTTGCTGGATATTGGCGGAACTGGAACACGCTATCGTACACGTTGATCCAGAGCATCCCAAACATGCTCAATTGGTGACATGTCTGAGTATTGCCATCGATAAAATGCAATTATGTTTGTTGTACGAAGCTTATGCCTGCCCATACCATAAACCCACCGCCATCATGGGGCACTCTGTTCACAACCTTGACATCAGCAAACCGCTCGCCCACATGACACCATACACACTGTCTGCCATCTGCCCGGTACAGTTGAAACTGGGATTCATCCGTGAAGAGCACACTTCTTCAGCGTGCCAGTGGCTATCGAAGGTGAGCATTTGCCCACTGAAGTCCGTTACGATGCCAAACTGCAGTCAGGTCAAGACCCTGGTGAGGACGACGAGCACGCAATTGAGCTTCCCTGAGACGCTTTCTGACAGTTTATGCAGAAATTATTCGGTTGTGCAAACCCACAGTTTCATCAGCTGTCCGGGTGGCTGGCCTCAGACGATCCAGCAGGTGAAGAAGCCGGATGTGGAGGTCCTGGGCTGGCGTGGTTACATGTGGTCTGCGGTTGTGAGGCCGGTTGGACTTGCTGCCAAATTCTCTAAAACAATATTGAAGGTGGCTTATGGTAGAGAAATTAACATTAAATTCTCTGGCAACAGCTCTGATGGACATTCCAGCAGTCAGCATGTTAACTCCTCACTCCCTCAACTTGAGACATCTGTGGCATTGTGTTGTCACAAAACTGCACATTTTAGTGGCCTTTTATTGTCCCCAGGACAGGGTGCACCGGTATAATGATCATGCTGTTTAATCAGCTTCTTGATATGCCTCACCTGTCTTTTATCAATTATCTTGGCAAAAGGTAAATGCTCACTAACAGGGATGTAAACACATTTGTGCACCAAATTTGAGAGAAATAAGCTTTTTGTGCATATGGAAAATTGCCTGTATCTTTTATTTCAGTAAGCTATAAAAACAAAGAGTTGCTCACTCCATATGTATAACCTCCCAGTAATTTATTGGGTAAAACATCTAAATGTATTTTAACCCAATAAATGACTGGGAGGTTAAACATACGACTCTCTTTTATTTTTTATAACTTCCAGTTTATTCACAGTTAGTCAGCACCTCTACACTAAATCTTCTCTGGGTGTGTGCGCCAGCTCATGCTTTTTATTAGACTACCTTTATTTCAGCTCATGAAACATGGGAGCAACACTTTACATGTTGCGTTTATATTTTTGTTAATTGTAGTTCGTTTTCGCTCGTTAGCATTTAGCTAACTACGTCTGTGATTTCGCTATTAGTTTGTGCCAATTTTGTTACCATTCTGGTAATAGAGGCCCAATGGGCTTTTCTTGCGTTTTTAGCGCCCCGTGTGTGCTATGCCGGTAATACCGTAAATCCCGGGATGAGAGGACGGTATGACGTTATGAAAATCTGGATACCGCCCAAGCCTAGTGTGCCCCATTAAAAAATTTAAAATAAAAAAAGACCCATTGGTAGCCTACATACGTTTCACACGTGAGGCTTTGTTATTGTCGGTCAATCAAAGCAGTGCTATAGTCAGAACCTCCATGTGTAGCAAGTGAAGTTGGAGATTTCGAATAAATGCAAAATATAATTAAAATTATGGAATTAAGTTGGCTAAATGAGGAGTAGGCTACAATGATCAACCAACAGGTAGGCTGTTTCATATGAATGGAGTTGTTGTAGACATTGGATGGGGAGTGCAGCAAAATAGCCTTGCTACTTTAGCTAGCTAGCTGGCTAACTTACCTGGCTACTGTAGCTAACTAGCTTCTTTACAATGATTTGATGCAGTCAAGACCGGCACTACCAGATGGTATGATAACCTATGGCAGCAACAAGTTTGTCTAACTAGTGCTAGTCGGTTTGGCTACTTTCTCGCTCTATCGCACTCTAGAGAGAGAGAGCTTTCTACCTGAGTGTTTTGAACCATGCACACAGCTAGCTTCAGGTGTGGTTGTATGTAAGCCGTTCACATAAGCCCCCAGAGGTCATGGCATTATGTGTGTTGCCATGCAAGCTCACTCGTGTGACACCACTCCTTACCCCAACTGTCCCACCTCTCCTAAAGCCTATAGGCTGCGTACTCACGATGTGTGGCTTTATTTTAGGCTCCAGAGAAAGAGGGAAATAGAGAGGGACTCATCGTTTCTGCTTGGCTTGAAGATGCAGATGGACTCAGCCTCCTCATCCTGTAAGAAATACCTCTTCCCTCAAAGTGTCTGGACGATAATAAAACTGGACAACTGATCAGAATATATATTTTTTTAATCACTTAGCAAAGCTTCCAACATATTATTTTAGGTCCAGTCCAGTAGCCCTCTTCCTCCTTTGGTTGCTGCTCACTGACCCTAGAGTGCGGAGATTACTTTATCAGGGCAGCAGATTCATAGCATGGCACAAATGGATTTAGAGTTGTGTTTGCATTGCTTTCCGCACCGGAGCACTCAGACCCTAGTCACTCCAACTCAACGTTCTCCTCGGCAGCAGAACAAGCAGCATCAGTGGAGCGGGAACACCTTGTGAGAGAGCGGGACAGACCAGGAGATGCAGCAGAGAGCGAACTCCGCGTAAGTGTGGCACCTAGCCAGCCAACCCTCCTTACTCTCTTAACAGGCTGGTAGGACAGGAGACAGAGGAGGTGGATGATGCCCAATCTATTTTTCTCTCTCTTTGTTATTCATCTCTACCAGACAAGAGTAGGGTTCTTGGAATTACCCATACCCCTAAATACATTTTTGTAAGGCTTTGTTTTTATTTGGAGCTGTGTTTGGGTGAGTTAATGCAGTGATTCTATATTTCATTGATCAATTGTTGTTGATGGAGTCCACATTAATTGTATCCATTGATATAGATAAAAAAATAACACTCTATATAATGATGTAGAAAATGTTCCCTAGGTTTTCCTCCTGCAGTTACAGCTTGATGCTCCTTTGAGGAGTTTTTATAGTATTCATTAATATTATGGCAAGCTACATTATCCCCATCTTATTGGAATATGGCTCCAAATATCACATCTTTTTAGGAAATTGCACATGGAAACTTATTTTACTTAGGAATAAAGCAAACTCCTAACTCTCAAATTGATGACCACTAAGGAAAACCGTTGATTGATGAAGTTGAATATAAGGTGAAATATGCTAAATTAGAGATGGGACGATAAACCAAAGATTATTGACACTGACCATACTGATCACTTATCACAGGCATTTTGCTGATATGGTTCATTACGATAAGTAGCCTATACTAGAGAAATGTGAAGTCTGAAATTAAATAAGTTTGCTTATATGGGGGATTGTTAATGAGAGAATTAATGGCTACAACCGTTAAACTAGTAGTAGTAGTTTGTAAAGGATAAAAAACAACAACCTGTGGTGCAGATTAATGTGTTAAACTTATCGTTCTATTTACCGTTATCACATCAATTCAGGCAATTTATTGCGATGTTTGTTTATGTCCATATCGCCCAGCTCTAGGCTATATGTTTGCTAGACTTTGTTGGCACCAGTGAAGGAGGACAATCCCGCCATGCGGGGAAAGGGTGATGGGCTCCGTTTCCCCTCATGACCGCTGGCAGCTCATCTAAGGCGCATCGCTAATGTAAAGTGGTGCAGTTTCATTACTTGTTGACGCTGATGAGGAGTGACTTGACGTCTTCTGAGATGTTTTAGCATGGCGGCATCCATCGTGAGAGGAAGGAAGGAGAGGGAGGGTAAAAACAGGAGAGGGAAATGCACAAGAGAAAACTAGAGAGCAAGAGAGAGGAAAAATAGTCATTCCTCAATCGAGCGTCAACAAGCTGAGTCTGCCCTCTCAGCCCTAGAGACGTAGCCCTTGGAAATCGAGAGGTCTCGTCCCTGTCGCTCTCCCTCCTGCCATCCATGCCAGCCGTCCAGGGCTAACCAGAGTTCACGTCCTGAATGTTCAAACACAGATGCATTTCTGATTCATCTCGGGAGGAGCCCGGCGAAAGGGAGAAAACAGTACATGGTATATAGCTAGGCTATTGGCTTGTTTCCCTTGATACAATTTCAGTGTTCAAGCTGCGAAATCCTTTCCCCAAAATAATTTAGAAACCTGTTCCTTCATAGTGGCTATTTTGAACTACAAATGATAACATTGTGTAAGTCCATCTGTAGAGAAATCACACATTGGTCTTGCCAAATAATGTTTTCAGTGAGTAGTCTAGCCTAATGAAATCCGGTAGCTTAAATGCTACAGTGTTTTTACATGGCCACATTTGATGTGAAAATATAGGCTAGGTTGATTTACACCTAAAACATTTAACCAGAGGTGAAAATTGATTTTCCTCACTGAAGCTGCATGCGACTAGACACCATCTCAGCTCCTGATGGAGGTAGTTTTATGAGCTTGCCATCTTTTTATTTCTAAGAAAATGACAATGTTCTCACCCTGTAGTCTCCTGTGGCAGAAACCCTTCCACAGGTTGTCAGTCCAAATGAAGCATTCAATGGTTTGAAAATTGCTATTGTAACTGTGAACGTCAGCACCCTGGGAATCCAATGCAATAGTCTGCATTTGTTCTATATAGTCTTCAGAAATACTTTTGAGAAAATTGCAGGGTTTCAGCTTGTTCATATTGCCCTGAATACTCTTGCACATTGGTTTCATAGGTGAAAACTGTTATATTGTCATATTATTCAAGCACTGCCACCTATCTTTCCCACCACTTACCCACTTAGCTAATTGAGAATTGGTTAATCCTCTCAGGATTCAATGTAGCGTACCGGCTATGTGCAAAACACCTGATACACACTGATGACTCAAACAGAGGTTTTAAATAATATGATAGTTATGCTTCCTTCCGAAACTGTCATGACACATCATTACAGCAGCCACCACCTCTGTCTGCCCACACTATGCTCTGTGTGAAAGTCTGTCAGCATGGAGCCATCTAGTCCTCAACACTACATCTACCAGACTCTTTTTCTCATGAGTGGTGTGAATTTCCGACTTTGCATTAAATTAGTCTTGCTTTTTCACTTCGTGCCAGCGGCATGTGTCACATGCTGGAAATGGAGGCCCTCTTCTATCATGTTGTTGAAGTGAAGGACCCTCTATTGCCTGCTGTCATGTGGTGATGTAACTCACTGTACCTGGGCTTCCTGTGAGAGAGGGGTACCAAGACTCTGAGAGGAGAGTGCCTGCTTCCACTGTGTGGGTGGAAGGGTGCAGGCTGTGTGGGTGGAAGGGTGCAGGCTGTGTGGGTGGAAGGGTGCAGGCTGTGTGGGTGGAAGGGTGCAGGCTGTGTGGGTGGAAGGGTGCAGGCTGTGTGGGTGGAAGGGTGCAGGCTGTGTGGGTGGAAGGGTGCAGGCTGTGTGGGTGGAAGGGTGCAGGCTGTGTGGGTGAAAGGGTGCAGGCTTTGCAGACAGTGCTCTCTCCTACTATGTCAGGGGACAGATCTGCATGTTTTCGCAGAAGTTTGTTTTGCTTTTTACCTAGCCTATTGGGTGAAGGACATTCATGTTTGCATGACCAGTCAGTTTTATTGTTGACAAGTTCAGGTTGTTCTTTTAGTGCACACTGCACAGGATGCAGGAGACAGAGCAGCCTTATTTTAGGCTTTTTTAAGGGTATTGCTGTGGTTTCCAGTAGAAACAGCCAGAGCAGAGAGTCACTGTGCTGCTCTTGATTCATGCACCAACACGACGAGGCATTCCTCAGGCTGATAAAACCAGCGCGTCCTATCGCTGCTGTCGTGGGTTATGTTCATACCCCATTTATTGCAACACCCTGGCTAACCCCGGCCTCTGCCCATCCCCCAAAACGTGCTAACGTACACCTATAAAAAATAAGCTTGTACTATAGTGAGGACCGCATTGTTCATAGCCTGTAACAACTTCTTAATGGTGATAAAACATATTGCTTAGTTTCCATGCTTTTGTTGCTTTGAAAGTTACTGTGTGCAGTAGCTTGAGTAACTTGTGGCTGGTTATTGCACAGGTCGGTGGAATATTTATAGACGTTTGAATTTTAAGTATTGGAAATGGAAAGTTTTTCTACACACTCACCTCTCTGCAATTAATTAACTTGCACACACAAAAGCGTTTTCAGACGTGGCGGGGGTGGAACACTTATGACGGGTGGTGCAATTAAAAATATGACAAGCATCGAAGTCTAACACTAAAAAGGAACACTCAAATTATTCAATAACAATCAAACATCTGCAAGAGTTAAACTTTTAGAATGTATGCAAGAAATTGACCACAGAAAACGTTCACACCTTGGACCCTAGGCTAATCATCAGCCATCTCTTTCTAGACATCCACCATCAGACACCATAATGACTAACCGCTAGACAGACAGACAGTTCTGATCTAAGACAATTCAATTCTCTCCAGTGCAGCTACAGTGTAGTTTAGCAAACCTGGACATCTGTCCAAGCCACGGCTGGCCAGTACAGCTCAGCTCAGGAAGGCAGACAGACACAGCCTGGGGGAGTTTCACTGTAGGAACCGACCTGCCTTAGCATTTCCACTCTACTCACTGTGAATCTGCACAGCAGCACTGAGTTTACTGTGGACCTTTTATAGTGCAGTCCTTTGACCCTAGCCTCACTGGAAGGTTTCATAAGGAAGCCCATCAATGCACAGCTCTCCCTCTGCTTCCTCAGGATGGAACCCCCACTGTCTTCTGGCCTGTAAAGTATGATGATGAGAGGATGCTCTGTGCACACATCTCATGATGCAGGTAATGCGTGTGTTGGCAAGCCGTGTGTTATGTTCCCTGTACAGGCTGAGGGGATAATAGTTGCAGGATAAATAAATAATGAAAGAAACAGCCGTGAGCTAAAATAGTGGAGATGTAGAGAAAAAAAAACAGCAAAAATGAATCCTCTTAACCTGGAGCTGCTGCATCTTTAGTGGAATCACAGCCCCGGTATCTGTGTAGGTTTGTGCTTTAGTGTTTGCAGGAGGGGCCGGTTGTGCTGATGTTCTTTGACCCAAGCTATAAAGCAGACAGTGTGCGTAGGCAAACACCAAATGACTCAGACTCCTTCCTCTGCTGTTATTGTGTTGTCGTTTCAGATGATTGAGACGGGCAGGATAATTGCTCTATGCAAAAGTTGGGTGAATAATATGGTTCCCTATACTCTAGGAAAGATGCATTTGAAATGAGAATGATCATGAATCAATTTCAGCAGTTCTTTCAGAGTTTGAAATTACAGTAGGCTTAGGCCTGCTTAGACACTTGACAAACCCGACTTTTCAATATATAGTGTAAGTTCCAAAACAAACCGAAATATACCTTTTTAGTTTGGGCAGAAGTGTTGGAAAGATGCTAAGTCAGCAAACCTCTGACTGACAGCAGAGTGAGTTCTCTCTCCCTCCGACGGCTGCCTCGTTCTCTCAGCTGTTTGGAGCGTCTTATTAATGAGCCTGAGCTCTAGGAAGACCTGAACGTCCAATTCAACAGCAACACTGTTGGTTCAGGCCAACATTTAGCTTCCGCCGCACCATTTGTATGCGAGACACTCCTCTCTGCTGTACTATAGTCATGTCTCCATGCCCCTATATACATGACGGGGTACCAGTACGAGGTAATTGAGGTAGATACGCAGATATAGGTAGGGGTAAAGTGACTAGGCAACAGGATAGATAATAAACAGTAGCAGCAGCGAATGTGATGAGTCAAAGGAGTTAGTGCAAAAAGGGTCAATGCAGATAGTCTGGGCAGCTATTAGGTTAACTATTTAGCAGTCTCTCAATCACACACTCACTTCTCACGTCTGTCTTCCTCAATAATCTCTCCATCACACAAAACCTTCAGCCTGCCAGTCTCCTAACCCCCTCCCAGGAGCTCCACTGGCCCCTTTCCCCCTCCACAGCACGCCTACCTCCACACCACAGACTTCATCACTCTCATTCTTTTTTTACAGGAGCATACCCCTGCTCCTCTAAGCCAGATGGGAGCCCTTAAAGTTCTGTGTGAAAATAACTACTGTAGCAACTCATTCATCTCACCTCCCCAGGTCCCGTGTTCTGAGGCGCTAGCCCAAAATCTGGGCCAGCGTGTAAATGGCCCAGATACATGACGGGGTACCAGTACGAGGTAATTGAGGTAGATACGCAGATATAGGTAGGGGTAAAGTGACTAGGCAACAGGATAGATAATAAACAGTAGCAGCAGCGAATGTGATGAGTCAAAGGAGTTAGTGCAAAAAGGGTCAATGCAGATAGTCTGGGCAGCTATTAGGTTAACTATTTAGCAGTCTCTCAATCACACACTCACTTCTCACGTCTGTCTTCCTCAATAATCTCTCCATCACACAAAACCTTCAGCCTGCCAGTCTCCTAACCCCCTCCCAGGAGCTCCACTGGCCCCTTTCCCCCTCCACAGCACGCCTACCTCCACACCACAGACTTCATCACTCTCATTCTTTTTTTACAGGAGCATACCCCTGCTCCTCTAAGCCAGATGGGAGCCCTTAAAGTTCTGTGTGAAAATAACTACTGTAGCAACTCATTCATCTCACCTCCCCAGGTCCCGTGTTCTGAGGCGCTAGCCCAAAATCTGGGCCAGCGTGTAAATGTTTCCCCCATCTGGCGGGAGCGTTAAGTCGGTGACCTGCTGAAACTTTTACCAGTGTTATAAAAGCTTCTGTTTAATTCAAAAAGCAGTCTGCTTTTAATGGTGCGGCGGAAGCTTAAAAAGCTTTTATCGTTTACGCTCCGTTCCACTGCTCTCGCCTGTTTTAGTGGCTCCTCTATAGGTAGACTAGAGACTAAAATCTTAGAGTGCAGTTTCTTTCTAGCTTAATATTTCAGAAGATGTCAATGTAATGTTATGCTCACACTCGCTGTTGACTTGAGAATTGACCCTAGAGTCCTAGACACGCTTTCTCAAACTCAGTGTCTTTTTTTAAACACGGAACCTGATTATTGGTGATCCCTACTTGTTTTGGCTAGCATAGTTTGCTGGCATTTTAGTCTGTTATCTAGTTTTGTGTAGACTAGACAAGGGCATTCTATCAAGTCCAACAGCAAGGCCGTAGACTATCTCTGAGGGACCAAGAACCCCAAAACAAAGCCTAGTCCCAAGTCAAGACTAGAACATAACAGACCCAGCCTAATGCAGGGTTCTTTTGAGCAGCAGGCTAGGCCTATTTGTTTGCCATGAATCAGTCACAAAGAATCCCTGTGTTGTTGTTCTTCTTCTTATGATTATGAATGAGTGTTAGTAAAGAAGAAATGGTCTAATATCAAACTCTTGATTCAGACCTTTAGGAGACATGGTGGACAAAATTAATGAGTGTTAACCACTGAATGATAACTAATGAATGGACCAACAAGTTAAATGTTCATTGAATATGTGACTCCATTGAGTCTATGCGTGTGGGAGTGGATGACTGTAACAAACTGAGAATGGTTTGAGATGTAGTGAAAAGTCAGCTACCGAAAGAGTTAATGTGACTGAATGGAATAGCCTAGCCTAAGCTAATGATAGATGGGGTGAACAAGGGAGTGGGTGTTTGGGTGTATGTGGTAAGAAGGCAATTTCTGAATGACACTGCAGCACATTTGATCATAAATTCAGTGATTTTTAATTATTCATATTGTTTACAACGTGAACCCAATTTGAACTTGCGTGGCTATTAGGCTGATTATTTTTGCAGCACAGATAGTGTTGTTCTCGAAATTCCACTTTGAAGTGTGTTTGAATAACATTCTGGCTAATGTCACGCCGTGCAACAAGCCTACATAAAGACTGTTTGTGTGTTACTGTGCGTATGTCCCTCCCCCCTCGAGTTCTCTGAGGTGTTATGCTTCATAGAACACAGCCTTAGTGTTGACAATGTCTCCCAGAGAGAGAAAAAAATGATAAAATTGCAAGCTGAATAGAGAGGCCAAAATAGTGTAAATGCAGGCCTAGGCATCCAAGGTTGACTATGTCCCTCCCTCCCTCCCTCCTTGTGTTTGTGTGTGTTTTAGGTGGTACCATGGGAAGCTGGACCGGACCATTGCTGAGGAGCGGTTGCGGCAGGCCAGGACCCCTGGCAGCTACCTCATCAGGGAGAGTGACCGCCGGCCCGGCTCCTTTGTCCTGTCCTTCCTCAGCATGACCAGCGTGGTCAACCACTTCAGGTCAGTCAAAGCATGCACTCGCGCACACACACACTGAGCACACACACACTGAGCACACACACACTGAGCACACACACACTGAGTTAATTCATTCACAATGCAATAGTCATGATGCAGGCTACTGCAGGTCGATCGCACAGACACAAAAGTAGGTCTTCATGACCTGCATAACGTCGGCTACAATCCTTTTTGTAGACCGATGGTTCTGCTACTTTTTCAGCTCGAAACCCAAATAAGAAATGAGCCGTTATCCCATGACCTAAATCGTCCCCCGTCGGTTACAGATACAGAAGCTATGAATACTGCATAGTCTATAGCCTTAGCCACCATGTCTCCAACAGCCTGCATCACAGAGTAGAACAGAAAGTGAGCTAATGCAGATGTTAAAGACATAACATTCAGGATCCTATTGCTGGCTTTTTTGGGGCATGTGCGTGGTTGGAGGCAAGAGACTTGTCTTTGACAGAGGGGTGCGTGGGTGGACGGCCCGGCAACCATGTCTCAGTTTCCGATTACCAGCAGACAGGACATTACCTCCACCCCCTCACCTTTTGTATTGGATCTCCATCAGACATTAGCCCCTAACGACACTCTACCCACTCCCATCTACTGAAATGTGGAGAAGTAATGACCTTCTTTTCACCGCACTCCTGGTGTGTGAAAAGTTTTCCTGGTTTCTTAAGTGCTTTGGGTGGCTTTCTGAGGCTGTGAGAGTGGATGTTAGTCAGAACCTGCATGCATACATCCATCCACAAATAGCAGTTCTGCCTGCCCTACCTAGGCTCTATGTCCACAAGACTGTGGTCCTTTGTAGCTCAGTTGGTAGAGCATGGCGCTTGCAACGCCAGGGTAGTGGGTTAAATTCCCGGGACCACCCATACGTAAAATGTATGTATGCATGTAAGTCGCTTTGATAAAATGGCATATATTATTTATTAATACCTTTGTGCATTGTGTATTCAACTGTATTCATTCCAATGAGTTCGATAGACCTGTCGATAAGGCCTGCATTCATGACATCAGCCCCTCCTAGACCAGATCAACACTAAGCATTTCAATAGATGATTGATTAACGTACAGGGAAAAGATGACATCATCTCATTCACAGCATTGCTTTACAGAGACATGATAGCATTGATGCTGGAAACCCTTGTGGAATGGTATTAGGAAGGAAAGGTTAAACAATAGTCTAACCATGGGAAGATGTCCTTGAATGCTGTCTAATCTACAGTACAATACAGTCAAGACAGAGATTTGCTCAACAGATGAGCTGAGACTGAAGGATTATTCTGGGCTCCCCACTGTTAGCTGGCTCGCCAAGACTTTAATCATGTCATTGTCATCATTACTGGAGTAATTTCACACCAGACTATAATCAGTTGAGTCATGATAGTGTAATGCATGTCTTCTCCTTTTGTTTCATAGATCCCAGGGCAACTGGGCCTAATTTTAGCACTGTGCTGTTCTGCTCTTGTACTTTTTGATGGTTTGAGTAGTTATGTGGAAAGTGTAGCCTAGTTATGTCTGCTGATTTTGAATTGTTCAATTTAGTTTAGGCCTATTTGTATTTTCATACTTCATATTTTCTGCACGCTGCATGTTTTGCTTAACAAATCATTTTGACAGTGTGCTCTGTGTATCTGTGCATGTTTACAGGATAATCGCCATGTGTGGAGACTATTACATTGGCGGGCGTCGGTTCTCGTCCCTGTCGGACCTGATTGGTTATTACAGCTACGTGTCTTGCCTGCTGAAAGGTGAAAAGCTGCTATCGCCCGTGGCGCCCCCAGAGGTAAGATTCCATTACACTCTAGTAGAAACGGAGGTTAGACTTTTTTCCCCCCACATATTCGATGTACAGTGTATTCACACCCCTTGACCTTTTTCACATTTAGTTGTGTTACAGGCTGGATTTAAAATGGATTACATTGAGATTGTTGGTCACTGGCCTACACATAATACACCATAATGTCAAAGTAGAATTATGTTTTTAGAAATGTTTACCTATTAATAACAAATGAAAAGCTGAAGTGTCTTGAGGCAATAAGTATTCAACCTCTTTGTTATGGCAAGCCTAAATAAGTTCAGGAGTAAAAATCTGCTTAACAACTTACATAAGTTGCATTGACTCACTCTGTGGGCAGTAGTGTTTAACATGATTTTTGAATGACTACCTCATCTCTGTACCCCACACATACAATTATCTGTAAGGTCCCTCAGTCAAGCAGTGAATTTCAAACAGATTCAACCACAAAGACCAGAGAGGTTTTCCAATGCCTCGCAAAGAAGGGCACCTATTGGTAAATGGGTAAACATTTAAAAAGCAGACATTGAATATCCCTTTTGAGCATGGTGAAGTTATTAATTACACTTTGGATGGTGTATCAATACACCCAGTCACTACAAAGATACAGGTGTCCTTCCTAACTCAGTTGCCGGAGAGGAAGGAAACCGCTCAGAGATTTCACCATGAGGCCAATGTTGACTTTAAAATGGGTAGAGTTTAATGGCTGTGATAGGAGAAAACTGAGGATGGACCAACAACATTGTAGTTACTCATTTACATTACATTTACGTCATTTAGCAGACGCTCTTATCCAGAGCCACTTACAGTGCATACATTTTTTATTTATTTTTTTATACTGGCCCCCCGTGGGAATTGAACCCACAACCCTGGCGTTGCAAACGCCATGCTCTAACAACTGAGCTACCTCCCTGCCGGCCATTCCCTCCCCTACCCTAGACGACGCTGGGCCAATTGTGCGCCGCCCCATTGGTCTCCCGGTTGCGGCCGGCTACAACAGAGCCTGGATTCGAACCAGTGGCACAGCTAGCACTGCGCCACTCGGGAGTATTAGTATTTACTCCACAATACTAACCTAATTGACGGAGTGAAAAGAAGGAAGCCTGTCCAAAAAATATTCCAAAACATGCATCCTGTTTGCAACAAGGCACTAAAGTAATACTGAAAAAAAATAAAAAATAAATTTCACTCTGGTAGGCTATATTTATATGTGAAACCGATTTAATACGAAATACCTTTCCATACAAACATTTTCCTACCGAACTGGGCATGAACTACAAACAGTAGCTTACTGCTAACAAAGGAGCTAAATAATAATATAGTAGTGCAGTATAATGCAGCTAGAGAGAAAAGGCTAAATGCATAAGAGAAATAGAACGTGCTATTTTAAAATACAGCCTAATGGCCAGATTAGACAATGTGCATGTTTGTGGCAAGTGGGCAAAAATCCACATCGTCACAGTGAGAATAAAAATAATATTTAATCAATTTTGAATTCGGGCTATAACACAACAAAATGTTGGAAGGAAAGTATGAATACTTTCTGAAGGCACTGTGTCTGGGGAGATATCTGTCCAACTTCCCGTACGCCCCAGGCCATATTTCATAACCACTTTCAGGAGAGAAGCCAGGCAAAATACTAATGAGGGGATGTCCTGGAGGGTGTCTAGTCAAATACTTTAATTTGGAACGCTGAGGGGGGGTTGAAGATATGAAGATTTTAGTGGAAGCATTGGTTAATATTGCAGTTCAGTGTTTAATAGTGTGCTTGTGTCTGTCTGTGCCCGTGTGTGTAGCCTGTAGAGGACAGGAGGAGAGTGAGAGCCATTCTTCCATACACCAAAGTGCCAGAGACCGATGAGATCAGGTAAGCCCTACAAGAAACGTACAAAGACACATTTGTGGAATCTGAGTGCATGTTTGCCCTGTTGAAGGAGAGCACTGGAGAGCACATAATCTGAATAATACAAAAACAGACCTCTCCCTGTGATTTAGTAAGACCCAGCACACTAACAGTTGAGTGTGGCTATTCTTCGTCAGATTTGAGAAACATCTGTCTGAATCCAAGCCTTAACACAGAGACACTGCTAGTTCAGACTTAGCTGGCTGGATAGAACCATGCAATCTTTCTTTACAATGGTGTTGTGTAGTTTACAGGATACACCTTGTGGATCATTGGTGGTACTACACCCAAACATTGCTGCGGGGACTTGCTTCCATTCAGCCACAAGAGCATTAGTGAGGTTGGGCGCTGATGTTGGGTGATTAGGCCTGGCTCGCAGTCTGTGTTCCAATTCATCCCTAAGGCGTTCAATGGGGTTGAGGTCAGGGCTCTGTGCAGGCCAGTCAAGTTCTTCCTCACCGATCTTGACAAACCATTTCTGTATGGACCTCGCTTTGTGCACATTGTCATGCTGAAACAGGAAAGGGCTTTCCCCAAACTGTTGCCACAAAGTTGGAAGCACAGAATCATCTAGAATGCCATTGTATGCTGTAGCGTTAAGATTTCCCTTCACTGGAACTGAGGGGCCTAGCCCGAACCATGAAAAACAGTTTCAGACCATTATTCCTCCACCAAACTCTATAGTTGGCACTATGCAGTCAGGCAAGTAGCGTTGTCCTGGCATCCGCCAAACCCAGATTCCTCTGTCGGACTGCGAGATGGTGGAGCGTGAGTCATCACTCCAGAGAACACGTTTCCACTGCTCCAGAGTCCAATTGCGGCGAGCTGTACACCACTCCAGCCGACGCTTGGCATTACGCATAGTGATCTTAGCCTTGTGTGCAGCTGCTCGGCCATGGAAACCCATTTCATGAAGCTCCCGACAAACAGTTATTGTGCTGACGTTACTTCCAGAGGCAGAGGCTTCAGCACTCGGCGGTCCAGCTCTGTGCGCTTGTGTGGCCTACCATTTCGCGGCTGAGCCGTTGTTGCTCCTAGATGTTTCCACTTCACAATAACAGTACTTACAGTTTACCGGGGCAGCTCTAGCAGGGCAGAAATTTGATGAGCTGACTTGTTGGAAAGGTGGGATCTTATGACGGTGCCACGTTAAAGGTCACTGAGTTCTTCAGTAAGGGTCATTCTACAGCCAGTGTTTGTCAATGGAGATTGCGTGGCTGTGTGCTCAATTTTATACACCTGTCAGCAACGGGTGTGGCTGAAATCGCCAAATACACTAATTTGAAGGGCTGTCCACATACTTTTGGCCATGTAGTGTAGTTCAGTCGCCGATTAGCTGTCAAGCCTCAAGGAACCTCACAGCCGTTAGATCTCTTAACTACATAGACAATCATTATTGAAAAGAACAGTGTTGTTTTTTGTGCACAGTTTTTTTTGTGTAACAGGAGATGCAAGTGTAAGTACATGTGTAGCAAAACATTGAGCTGTTGTTCGTCCTCTCTGTCAGCTTCCTGAAAGGGGACATGTTTATCGTTCACAATGAACTGGATGACGGCTGGATGTGGGTGACCAATGTGAGGACGGAGGAGCAGGGCCTCATCGTAGAGGACCTAGTGAAGGAGGTGGTGAGTCGAAGGACAGCACTCTGCCTGCTCTGCACAGGTTTAGGATCAGCCCTAACCTGACATCATTCACTTGGGTTGTGCCCCAAACGGTACACTATGTAGTGAACTACTATAGGGAATAGGGTACCATTTGGGACACAACTGTGGTTTGCCATTTGAAAACGTCTTCTCTCAACTTTTTATTAAATTTTTTACCCAAGTGGCAATGGTAGCCATTTATAAGTATTTTTAGACTTTGTCTTTTTACATTTGTCATTACTTCTCCACTGATTTGTTGAACTGAACATTGTTCTTGTTTTCAGGGACGGGAGGAGGACCCACATGAGGGCAAAGTGTAAGTTCGGATTCCGTTTTTTCTCCTAGGTGGCCATACTATCCAAACCCCCCGCAGAACATCAACCAATAGGAGAGCTTCATTTGTGAAAATGGCTGTTTAGCTCATATTTTTAGACAGCCTACCATTGGGTTCATTATATCCCTGCCTTCTGGCTGCCTCTATGCACGCAACCAATGGTTACCATATCTTCTATCCAAAGGATGTTTTCCTGTTGTGCAGGAATGGGAAGGGTAGTGTGGTGTATACGGTATACATCCTTAGTGACGTTAACATAATCCATGTTTGCATCCATGCGGCTCAGCGAATCTCTAACAATGACCTAGTTAGGGACTCCGACACAAACACAATCAATCAGGCTGTATATCTAGGTGTGTTTTTTTGTTTGCCAGCCTCCCAAAGACGGACTGTAAAATGTGAAAAATAGATTTCACAAATCAAACATCCATTAAAAAAAAAAAAAAGTTTTTTTCTGTTAATTAATTCACAGACTAAGGTTGCTTTGTGATGTTACCCAGTAATTTAGGATTTGGGATGAGATGTCCATAGAATAACTAACATTGGCCCATGTCTGAGCAGTGACTTGCTGTTCACCTGATGGGAGTTCACAATTGCCAAGTCTAACAGGATCTATCAAGTTGTGATTCATCATTACAGACTGACCTGACCATTCTAAAACCCCTCACTGCCCCTTTAAACCCAGCACATATTGATCTGTCGGTTTTCTTTCCCTCTCTCTTTATATCCAATGGTCCATCCTCATCCTGTCTGTAGCTGGTATCACGGCAAGATCAGCAAACAGGAGGCCTATAACCTTCTGATGACAGGTACCACTATACTCTACATTATCCTCACTATAACCTTCTGATGACAGGTACCACTATACTCTACATATTACATTACCCTCACTATAACCTTCCAACCTGGATCGATATTTGTTTTTAATGCAGACGAAAGCACTGAATCAGCGTACCATGAGTTTTAATGCTCGGATGGAGACGGCACAGTATTCCCTTTTGAGTCAGTAACTCCTCCATAGTGACCCATGAATGCGTTGTCTGCAGCATTCGGTCACGACACAGCTCGATCAGCTGTTTTGATTTCACTTACCGGCATGTTAACTGAGCCAAGATCACAATCAAACGGATTTCGCTGATTCAGTCACTCATCTGTAGAATTGCTTTTTATTTCCCCTGCATGTTTGCGTTCAGTATCCCAAATACAGTGCTATGAAAAAGTAATTGCCCCCTTTCTAATTTTCTCTATTTATGCATATTTTTTATACTGAATGTTATCAGATCTTCAACCAAAACCTAATATTAGATAAAGGGAACCTGAGAACAAATAACACAACAATTACACACTTATTTCATTTATTTTATAAGTAAAGTTATGCAACACCCAATCCCCCTGTGAGAAAAAGTAAATGCCCCCTTACACTCAATAACTGGTTGTGCCACCTTTAGCGGCAATGACTCCAACCAAACGCTTCCTGTAGTTTTGGCCCACTCTTGCATGCAGAACTGCTTTAACTCAGCGACATTTGTGGGTTTTTAACCATGAACTGCTCGTTTCAAGTCCTGCCACAACATCTCAATTGGGATTAGGTCTGGACTTTGACTAGGCCATTCCAAAACTTCAAATGTGTTGCTTTTTAGCCATTTTCATGTACATTTAAATTTTAGGCATTTAGCAGACGCTCTTATCCAGAGCGACTTACAGTTAGTGAGTACATAAATTTTTCATACATTGTCTTGCTGCATGACCCATCTGCGCTCACAGACAGATGGCCTGACATTCTCCTGTAGAACTCTGATACAGAGCAGAATTCATGGTTCCTTCTATTAAGGCAAGTCATCCAGGTCCTGAGACATGGGTCCCATTGTGCCTGGCGAAAACCAAACACTGCATTCCACAGTAAGAACCTCATAGCAACGGTCAAACATGGTGATGGTGGTAGCGTGATGGTTTGGGGATGCTTTGCTGCCTCAGGACCTGGATAACTTGCCTTAATAGAAGGAACCATGAATTCTGCTCTGTATCAGCGAGTTCTACAGGAGAATGTCAGGCCATCCATCTGTGAGCTAAAGCTGAAGCACAGCTGGGTCATGCAGCAAGACAATGATCCAAAACACACAATCAAATCTACATGAAAATGGCTAACAAGCAACACATTTGACATTTTGGAATGGCCAAGTGAAAGTCCAGACCTAATCCCAATTGAGATGTTGTGGCAGGACTTGAAACGAGCAGTTCATGCTGGAAAACCCACAAATGTCGCTGAGTTACAGCAGTTCTGCATGGAAGAGTGGTTCAAAATTCCTCCACAGCGACGTGAGAGACTGATCATCAACTACAGGAAGTGTTTGGTTGGAGTCATTGCCGCTAAAGGTGGCACAACCAGTTATTGAGTGTAAGGGGGCATTTACTTTTTCTCACAGGGGGATTGGGTGTTGCATAACTTTACTTATAAAATAAATGAAATAAGTGTAATTGTTGTGTTATTTGTTCTCAGGTTCCCTTTATCTAATAGTAGGTTTTGGTTGAAGATCTGATAACACTCAGTATCAAAAATATGCAAAATGAGAAAGGGGGCGAATACATTTCTACGGCACTGTATGTCTGTTACACAGGCAAGGAGACAAATGTTATTTTCATTACACAGAAAGTCAACAAAGTCCGTTTTTTACATCCATTACGAATGACAACAGTTCCTCTCTCAATTCAAAACATCTTTCCAACACTCCCACCAAGCCTCGGTGTGAAATAGAACATTGTCATGCTCTGATAGTTTTGCGAACAGGCGTGCGCGATGTAGTTTACATTAGAAGTTACCTGCTGTATATCTGAGTTTTTTTGCCGCCAGTTGCGCTCTGTGTATCCATTATAGCTCAGTGGGTGTATCATACAATGCTTCCATATGGCAGAGGGAGACACATTCATATCTAGAGTGCAGAGACCTGCCTGTCGTCCCGTGATAGATGGAGCCCCATCTTTGAAAAAACCCATGATTCGATCCCATGGAATCTGTTTTTCATCAATATAGGCACATAGCACACTGAACATCCCCTGTGCAGTTTCATGCTCGGGAATCGTGAAACGAAACAATATGTCCTCACATGTAGCTAATAAAAGTAAATGCATGGGTATCTCGGCACTCACAGCTAAAGATCATTTGGAGAGCATAAGGTGGGGAGTTTGTCGTTCAATCAGCGTTTCCTCTTTATTGCTAGCTATAGCATCAATTATTAGTTTCAGTGTTATCTGACAAAGGTATTGATGTGAGTTTCTGTGCCTCTGCCTCCCCACACATTGTTTTCACCATATCAATTGCTGCCGGTTATATCAACGTCTCTGCAATAGTGTGTGGTTTCATAGCATAGTGGGCCTAGCCATTCACCGTGGGAATGATTCAAGTGCAACGGTCAAGTGTGGCCTTTTCCCACGACCTAAGGGTGTTCTCTAGTTGAATTGTAACTTTTAGATTTGAATACTTTTAATTTAGATTAAGGTTAACCACATCACAATGATTTTGAGAGACAAAGACGATATTACATGTTTTTAAAATGTATTTTTACCAGGATTTTGGAAATTCTCCCCGCGACCCCATTTTCATATCAGGCTACCCCACGTGGGGTTGTGACCCCTAGTTTGGGAACTGCTGCACTATACTTTACATATGACATTATCCTCACTATAACCTTCTGATGACGGGTACCACTATACTCTACATATTACATTATCCTCACTATAACCTTCTGATGACGGGTACCTCTATACTCTACATATTACATTGTCCTCATTATAACCTTCTGATGACAGGTACCACTATACTCTACATATTACATTATCCTCATTATAACCTTCTGATGACGGGTACCTCTATACTCTACATATTACATTGTCCTCATTATAACCTTCTGATGAGGGGTACCACTATACTCTACATATTACATTATCCTCATTATAACCTTCTGATGACGGGTACCACTATACTCTACATATTACATTATCCTCACTATAACCTTCTGATGAGGGGTACCACTATACTCTACATATTACATGATCCTCATTATAACCTTCTGATGAGGGGTACCACTATACTCTACATATTACATTATCCTCATTATAACCTTCTGATGACGGGTACCACTACACTCTCGCTGTCTCTACATATTACATTCTACTCACTGAGGAACATAACACAGTGGGATTATGTTCCCATTTCTATGTGATCTTGATAACAACAAATATTTTCTGTTGCTGAAATATATGTTCCAATAATGTATTGGTAGTAAAACGTCAATACTAAACATGTTAATGCCAACAATAACAGTGTTGAATTTCTCTCTCTCAATCAGTTGGTCAAGTGTGCAGCTTCCTGGTGCGGCCGTCAGACAACACACCCGGGGACTACTCCCTGTTTTTTCGCACCAATGAGAACATCCAAAGGTTTAAGATATGCCCCACCCCCAACAATCAGTACATGATGGGGGGGAGGTACTACAACAGGTACGTGTGACGGGGCCTCATAATGTCTCCCAGTGCAATAATCATGAACCATGAGGGAGGCGTTCAATAGAATCAGAAAATAACTTTTCTGGTCAGGGAAACCCTGTGGCCTTACCTGTAATCTTATAAAGATTTTGTGATATCCAGGTTTACAGTCCCACATAGAAATATAGCTTATACAGAAAGTACTAAATACTATAAGTCTGAAGCGTTATGACAGAGTATGATGGTCATTGCTGGTCAGTAGAAATAACTGCTATGCTCTGTCTCTTCTCTCTCTGACAGTGTTGATGACATTATTGACCATTATAAGAAAGAGCAGATCGTGGAGGGCTACAACCTGAAAGATGCTGTGTCAGTGCAGGTAAGCCTGAGTCCAGACACCTCCATAGTGGTGCGACTCCTGTCATATCAGTTTGAGAAGGCTATAGATTTACAGGTATTTCATTAATTGTGTTGTTTTATTGACATTCATGTTCATATATTTCAGCACCAGGAACAAGTGCTCTCAGACTTGGTGGACGGCAAGGAGATATATAACACCATCAGACGGAAAACGAAAGACGCGTTCTACAAAAACATTGTCAAGAAAGGCTACCTCCAATTCAACAAAGGTAAGTAAGCAGCCCGGAACGGCTCATACAGTAGGACAGGAGCCTATATCCTCTTTCTATAGCGTGAGGCAGATTGATATACAAGTACACCCCCTGGACAGGACACTAGTCTATGGCAGGGCCTTACCCCCAGTCTATCTCCTTAATGCTGAGTGCCAAGGAGAGACTCTTCAGGTCCCATTTATTTTTACAGTCTTTGGTGTGACTCGGCTCACAACCTTCCAATCTCAGGGCAGACACTCTAACCACAAGGCCACTGAGTTACCCATATGTTTTTTACGCTTAGATGATTTCTCCGCGGGGAATGTAATCTCAAATGTCTGTAAATGTAATCTAGACCTTAGCCCATTTCATCACTCCTACTTCTCCCTGAAGTGGTCACTGATATACTACCCCTCTAGGATTTAAAAGGAAAGGACTGGTGTATTAAATATGGTGGAAACTCTCCCCTAAACTTGAGAGGGAGTGAACAAGTGCAGGCAGATGAGAGAGAATTGGGGAATTGGCCTGATGTCTTCTCCCCTCTCCTCTCCCCTCCTCCAGGCAAAGGCAAGCGGTGGAAGAACCTCTACTTCATCCTGGAGGGGAACGACGCCCAGCTCATCTACTTTGAGAGTGAGAAGAGAGCCACCAAACCCAAAGGCCTGATTGACCTGAGTGTGTGCTCTGTGTACGGTGTGCACGACAGTCTGTTTGGCAGGTGAGACACTCCACCTACATCTGTGTGGACATGGACTGTGATAAGAACGAATCATTGCAAAATAACATAATAATAACTACTTTATTGAGGGAAAATGTACTTACTACGACTGTGATATGTGGTTGTCTCAGCTAGCTATCTTAAGATGAATGCATTAATTGTAATTCACTCTGGATAAGAGCATCTGTAAAATGACTAAAATGTCAAAACAATTGTAGCCATGTTGGGCAGAGTTTTGTCCTTAGTTCTCCCCAGTCTGAATTTGATACATTCTGAGTTTGATCAGTTGGAGACATTCGATTGGGTACGTACTTGTTCGGTAATACCTGGCTGCTCCTGTTCTTGTTTGCAGGCCAAACTGTTTCCAAGTTGTGGTCCAGCACTTTAGTGAGGAACAGTACATATTCTACTTCGCTGGCGAGACTCCTGAACAGGCACAGGTTTGTACTGATCGCTCTGTCTATCTGTCTGTCTCCCTCGCTCTATGACTGATTGTGGATGTTCTGTCACAGTCACACCATTCTTAAGTCTTAACAGTGTTCTTTCCTCTCTGTAGGACTGGATGAAATGTCTGCAGACGTTCTGCAGTAACCTTAGGAAACCCACCCAGCCCACTCCCAACAAGAGGCTCCGACAGGTACAAACACTGGCAATTCCAGTCAAATGCTGTTTTGTATTGTGCATTTCAGAAAATGCATTTGCCACAAATGTATGTTTAATAAATCAAATTCCTAACAAATGTGTTTTGATATGGCAATACAGTATTGAATCTTGAAATGCAAGTTGGGCCTCAACTCCCCAAAGAATAACACCCAATGCATCACTCATCTCATCTCTTTTAAAAGAAAGATTGTTTACCGATATGGTCATTTGATATTATTCAAACCCACTACTATGGTGTTCCATGCACTTTACTCCAGCCAACTGAGGCATCAGATGCCCTGAGTAATTGTCTGTTGTCCTGATGTGTTTGTGTCCCGTCAGGTGAGCAGCCTGGTCCTGTACGTGGAGGAGGCCCACAAGCTGCCTGTGAAGCACTTCACCAACCCCTACTGCAACATCTACCTGAACAATGTGCAGGTGGCCAAGACCCACCCCAGAGAGGGTCAGAACCCCGTCTTCACAGAGGAGTTCATCTTTGAGTCAGTTCCTTTTACAACTCCATTCATTGGCAATTTAGGGTGAAATTGACATTTGTATTTGGCTTCCGTATACTATAACTTATACCATAACTCCTCACTGCACTTAGTAATAATATGGCCATACTATTGCATTGATACAATGATTAGCTGTCGAATCATGTTTGGGTTCCTTACATTGACAGACAATAATTTTTTTTTCCCCTCAGTGACTTGTCGAGTGAAATCAACAGGTTTGAAATCAGCCTGAGCAACAAGACAAAGAAGAGCAAAGAAAGCGACATCTGTGAGTCTCCGTTCTACTTGGACTAGATCGCAATCTATCTCAAACACTCTCTCCTTTTATAATCCCATTCCATATCGATATGAGAGAAATTATTTGCTGCATTGTGTTAGTGCCTCTGTGTTCCACTCAATCTCCATCTCTGTCTCCCTGTGCATCAGTGTTCATGCGTTGCCAGCTGAGCCGCCTGCAGAAGGGCCAGATGATAGACGAGTGGTTCCCTCTGAGCTCCCACGTGCCTCTGAAGGGCATCGAGCCGGGCTCCCTGAGGGTGCGAGCCCGCTACTCCATGGAGAAGATCATGCCTGAGGAGGAGTACAGCGAGTTCAAAGAGGTCAGACACACCCTATTAATGAAGATGATGAATTAATTCATTAATGAACTATTAACATTAGTCAAATCAAAGTTTATTGGTCGCGCACACAGATTTGCAGATGTTATCGCAGGTGCAGCGAAATGACCAGCACATACTCAGTGAGACACCAAAACAAGGAATAATACACAATATATTGTGACGTGCAGAGTACGTGTCCTGGAAAAAGAGAAGTGTAAATGATCGGCCACTTGTTTTTACAATACATCACTGACATTGACCCCGTCTGTCCTTCCGTCCATCTGTCCGTGTCCCACAGCTGATCCTGCTGAAGGAGTTCCATGTGATCTATGCTCTGGCCCATGTGTGTGGGCAGGACCGCACCCTGCTGGCCAGCATCCTGCTGCGTATCTTCAGACACGAGAAGACAGAGGCCCCGCTACTCAGGACACTCAACGACCGAGAGATCAACATGGAGGGTAAGACAAACATATTGAGATGAATATTTACAGATAATCTATTGTTGTAGTGGCATCATGTTATTTTAGTGACATAGAGCATTTCCCTTTGGGTGGCTCTTTGTCATCCTGAAGTATCTCTATTTGTAGATGCTTGGAGGCAGATTGTGTATAATGTGATTTCAACGTGAAAGCTATGATCGAGACACACACACCGTTGGCTGATGAGAAGTCCCCTCTCTCTCTGTTTCCCAGACGAGGCAACGACCCTGTTCCGAGCGACCACACTGGCCAGCACACTGATGGAGCAGTACATGAAGGCCACGGCCACACCCTTCGTCCACCACGCCCTCAAAGACACCATCCTCAAGATCATGGAGAGCAAGCAGTCCTGCGAGGTAAACGCACACACACACTTGCTATATATGCAGAAAGGCTTTTCATACTTGGAGGTAGCCTTATTTAGTTTTTGTTTAGCCCATCTCTACCTACTGTATCTGTTTTGGCTTGTAAAATAGTTTCAGCAATATCTGTAAAGTTACCTTAGTCACAACTCTTTCAGCAGAGAAGTGTGTCGGCTACAATCCAGCTATTTCTTCACGTTATCTCCTGAGTAGAATGGAGCACTTGGCGTTTGTAACATCATATCAGTACTTTGGCTACCCAGAAGATAAAACAGTAACTCATGACACAGATTCAACTTCGGTGCCTGCTTGGCATTCCCCAGTCTCTGTTGTGATCTCACAGGACTTCTAGTGGGACAGAGGGCATTATACACACTGTGGCATTGAACATTGATCTTGTACAGTTGCTTTCAACATCAAATCCTACTCTAGTGATAGAAGACACGTCTCATGTAGCCAATCATGTTGTTCACTAGCACAAGTACACTGAGTGTACAAAATATTAGGAACACCTTCCTAATATTGAGTTGCACCCCCTTTTGTCCTCAGAACAGCCTCAAACCGTCTGAATGGCACACATACAATCTATGTCTCAATTGTCTCAAATCATTTTTTAACCTCTGTCCTCCCCTTCATCTACACTGATTGAAGTGGATTTAACAAGTGACGTCAGTAAGGGATCATAGCTTTCACCTGGATTCACCTGGTCAGTCTGTCATAGAAAGAGCAGGTGTTCATAATGTTTTGTACACTCAGTGTATGTCTATGATGAAACATCTCTTTCCCCCCCTCCCTCTAGCTGAACCCCTCCAAACTGGAGAAGAACGAGGATGTGCATCTGAACCTGGCCCACCTCCTCCTCATCCTGTCTGAGCTGGTGGAGAAGATCTTCATGGCTGCTGAGATCCTGCCCCCGTAAGAACACACAGCACATCCACACACACCACTCCACGGTGCATATACCAACAAACTAACACGGGAACCATCCACATGTGATATTAGGGTTGGGTGATGTATAAACTTTTGTCATATCGTCGATCGGGACTCGTTGATTTGGACTAACAAAAAGACTACTCAATCCCAGTTGATAATTTGACTATACTGTCTGTACTGTTCTGCTTTGTCAAGTGTAAATAGGCTTTCGTCTGTCATCGACGATGACGTCCTCATCGACGATGGCTGTCAATCATTGTCGACACCCGATGACATCGTTCATCGGCCCAACCCTAATAAGTAAGGAAGTGTATATTCGACCGGCAGAACGCAAACTTAAGTTTAGGCATAGGGGTCGAAATCACTTAAGGTTAGGTTTAGGAACGAGGGTCAGGTTAAGGTTTTGCTATAGTTTGGGAAAAGTAACATTGGGTTAGAGTACCGCCTCCCACCGACATTAATTTTCTGCCGGTAAAATATACACTGCCAATAAGAAACCATCTCCATAGTTTGAACCTCATATCATGACGTTCTTCTGTTGTACAATCAATCTATTATGTCATCATACAAACCAACAAATGAACTGAACACATGAAAGTAGATCCATAGGATAGTTTGACATGTATACAGTATATTTAAGCCATATTCCAGTACATGCACTCACTCACTCGCGCTCTCTCTCTCTCTCTCTCTCTCTCTCTCTCATTGACCCTTCCAGAACTCTAAGATATATCTATGGGTGTCTACAGAAGTCAGTGCAGCAGAAATGGCCCAACACCACCATGAGAACCCGGGTGGTCAGGTAACTAACTATACACACCATAGATCTACTTTATCTGCAAGCCTCATGTATGGGCAAACCGTAGAATTAGAATGGTGCAGCCCTTGGTCAACATTTACATTACATTTTAGTCATTTAGCAGACGCTCTTATCCAGAGCGACTTACACAAGGGGGAGCTATATTGGAAACGTTTGGGAATGTTTAACTGTAAGGTCTACATCTGTTGTATTCGGCACATGTGATGAATACAATTTGATTTGAAGTACTGATTTAACCGATTTCTTGTTTGACTCTTCCAGTGGCTTTGTGTTCCTGAGACTGATCTGTCCTGCCATCCTCAACCCAAGAATGTTCAACATCATCGCTGGTGAGCTTTAACCCTTCTACAGTGAGGGAAAAAGTATTTGATCCCCTGCTGATTTTGTACGTTTGCCCTCTGACAAAGACATGATCAGTCTATAATTTTAATGGTAGGTTTATTTGAACAGTGAGAGACAGAATAACAACAAAAAAATCCAGAAAACGCATGTCAAAAATGTTATAAATTGATTTGCATTTTAATGAGGGAAATAAGTATTTGACCCCTCTGCAAAACATGACTTAGTACTTGGTGGCAAAACCCTTGTTGGCAATCACAGAGGTCAGACGTTTCTTGTAGTTGGCCACCAGGTTTGCACACATCTCAGGAGGGATTTTGTCCCACTCCTCTTTGCAGATCTTCTCCAAGTCATTAAGGTTTCGAGCCTGACGTTTGGCAACTCGAACCTTCAGCTCCCTCCACAGATTTTCTATAGGATTAAGGTCTGGAGACTGGCTAGGCCACTCCAGGACCTTAATGGGCTTCTTCTTGAGCCACTCCTTTGTTGCCTTGGCTGTGTGTTTTGGGTCATTGTCATGCTGGAATACCCATCCACAACCCATTTTCAATGCCTTGGCTGAGGGAAGGAGGTTCTCACCTAAGATTTGACGGTACATGGCCCCGTCCATCGTCCCTTTGATGCGGTGAAGATGTCCTGTCCCCTTAGCAGAAAAACACCCCCAAAGCATAATGTTTCCACCTCCATGTTTGACGGTGGGGATGGTGTTCTTGGGGTCATAGGCAGCATTCCTCCTCCTCCAAACACGGCGAGTTGAGTTGATGCCAAAGAGCTCGATTTTGGTCTTATCTGACCACAACACGTTCACCCAGTTCTCCTCTGAATCATTCAGATGTTCATTGGCAAACTTCAGACGGGCCTGTATATGTGCTTTCTTGAGCAGGGGGATCTTGCGGGTGCTGCAGGATTTCAGTCCTTCACGGCGTAGTGTGTTACCAATTGTTTTCTTGGTGACTATGGTCCCAGCTGCCTTGAGATCATTGACAAGATCCTCCCGTGTAGTTCTGGGCTGATTCCTCACCGTTCTCATGATCATTGCAACTCCACGAGGTGAGATCTTGCATGGAGCCCCAGGCTGAGGGAGATTGACAGGTCTTTTGTGTTTCTTCCATTTGCGAATAATCGTACCAACTGTTGTCACCTTCTCACCAAGCTGCTTGGCGATGGTCTTGTAGCCCATTCCAGCCGTGTGTAGGTCTACAATCTTGTCCCTGACATCCTTGGAGAGCTCTTTGGTCTTGGCCATGGTGGAGAGTTTGGAATCTGATTGATTGATTGCTTCTGTGGACAGGTGTCTTTTATACAGGTAACAAGCTGAGATTAGGAGCACTCCCTTTAAGAGTGTCCTCCTAATCTCAGCTCGTTACCTGTATAAAAGACACCTGGGAGACAGAAATCTTTCTGATTGAGAGGGGGTCAAATACTTATTTCCCTCATTAAAATGCAAATCAATTTATAACATTTTTGACATGCGTTTTTTCTGGATTTTTTTGATGTTATTCTGTCTCTCACTGTTCAGATAAACCTACCATTAAAATTATAGACTGATCATTTCTTTGTCAGTGGGCAAACGTACAAAATCAGCAGGGGATCAAATACTTTTTTCCCTCACGGTATGTACAGTTGAAGTCAGAAGTTTACATACACTTAGGTTGGAGTCATTAAAACTTGTTTTTCAACCACTCCACACATTTCTTGTTAACAAACTAGTTTTGGCAAGTCAGTTAGGACATCTACTTTGTGCATGACACAAGTCATTTTTCCAACAATTGTTTATAGACAGATTATTTCACTTATAATTCACTGTATCACAATTCCAGTGGGTCAGAAGTTTATATACACTAAGTTGACTGTGCCTTTAAACAGCTTGGAAAATTCCCGAAAATGATGTAATGGCTTTTGAAGCTTCTGATAGACTAATTGACATAATTTGAGTCAATTGGAGGTGTACCTGTGGATGTATTTCAAGGCCTACTTTCAAACTCAGTGCCTCTTTGCTTGAAATCAAAATAAATAAGCCAAGACCTCAGAAAAAAAATGGTAGACCTCCACAAGTTCATCCTTGGGAGCAATTTCCAAATGCCTGAAGGTACTATGTTCATCTGTACAAACAATAGTACGCAAGTATAAACACCATGGGACCACGCAGCCGTCATACCGCTCAGGAAGGAGACGCATTCTGTCTCCTAGAGATGAACGTACTTTGGTGCGAAAAGTGCAGATCAATCCCAGAACAACAGCAAAGGACCTTGTGAAGATGCTGGAGGATACAGGTACAAAAGTATCTATATCCAAAGTAGAACGAGTCCTATATCGACATAACCTGAAAGGCCGCTCAACAAGGAAGAAGCCACTGCTCCAAACCGCCATAAAAAAGCCAGACTATGGTTTGCAACTGCACATGGGGACAAAGATCGTACTTTTTTGAGAAACGTCCTCTGGTCTGATGAAACAAAAATAGAACTGTTTGGCCATAATGACCATCATTATGTTTGGAGGAAAAAGGGGGTTGCTTGCAAGCCGAAGAACACCATCCCAACCGTGAAGCACGGAGGTGGCAGCGTCATGCTGTGGGGGTGCATTGCTGCAGGAGGGACTGGTGCACTTCACAAAATAGATGGCATCATGAGGAAGGAAAATTATGTGGATATATTGAAGCAACATCTCAAGACATCAGTCAGGAAGTTAAAGCTTGGTCGCAAATGGGTCTTCCAAGTGGACAATGACCCCAAGCATACTTCCAAAGTTGTGGCAAAATGGCTTAAGGACAACAAAGTCAAGGTATTGGAGTGGCCATCACAAAGCCTTGACCTCAATCCTATAGAAAATGTGTGGGCAGAACTGAAAAAGCGTGTGCGAGCAAGGAGGCCTACAAACCTGACTCAGTTACACCAGCTCTGTCAGGAGGAATGGGCCAAAATTCACCCAACTTATTGTGGGAAGCTTGTGGAAGGCTACCCAAAACGTTTAACCCAAGTTAAACAATTTAAAGGCAATGCTACCAAATACTCATTGAGTGTATGTAAACTTCTGACCCACTGGGAATGTGATGAAAGAACTAAAAGCTGAAATATATAATTATCTCTGCTATTATTCTGTCATTTCACATTCTTAAAATAAAGTGGTGATCCTAACTGACCTAACACAGGGAATTTTTACTAGGATTTAATGTCAGGAACTGTGAAAAACAACTGAGTTTAAATGTATTTGGCTAAGGTGTATGTAAACTTCCGACTTCAACTGTATTTGGTATTGCAGAAATTGATTATTGCTTAGCTTGGAATGAACAGTATGATCAAGTCAATACATTTCTTAATTTCCGTGTGTGTTCGTCTTTTTTGTGTAGACCCTCCCTCTGCAACAGCGGGACGTACCCTCACTCTGGTTGCCAAGTCTGTCCAGAACCTGGCTAACCTGGTGGAGTTTGGTGCTAAGGTAAGACCACCTTAAAGCTCCCTACACAGTTCAGTGTGGGGACGTTTGTATCCCTGTGTCATCTAAGCGCAGGCAAACCAAAGTGTAATCCTCCACAGCTTTGAGTTGTACCTGGTTCAGGGAACAGTAGTTATTATATTGGGTGAGTTCGTTTTGCATGGCCCGGTACCCCTGGTGGGCAGAGTTTGTACATTGTAGACCATTCCATTGATCGTTAAGTGAAATCTCCACCTACTCGGGGCACGGGGCCATGCAAAACAAAATCACCCATTCATAACTTTACCGTCTATATGTCAGAAAGTAATGGAGTGTTCCTCTTTTCAATCCAGGAGCCCTACATGGAGGGAGTGAACCCCTTCATCAAAAACAACAAACATAGAATGATCATGTTTCTGGATGAGTTGGGTGTAGGTTACCTGTTGTCATTTCCTTTAGACATCATTGGAACTCTTATTAGGTACATGTAGACGTCATAGAAACTCTGTCCCAATGTCTAGGGAAGACATTAATGTGTATGTGCGTTTGGGTCCTTTCTAGAATGTCCCTGACCTCCCTGAAGCTACAGAGCACTTTAGGACAGACCTGTCCCGCGACCTCGCTGCCCTGCATGAGATCTGTGTCTCACACTCAGACGACCTCCGCACCCTGAGCAACGAGAGGGGAGCACAGCAGGTGTGTGTTAAAAGTTAATGTCAAGTACAGTGAAATGCTTTTCTTGCAAGCTCCAAACCCAACAATGCAGTAATCAATATCAATGTAGTAGTAAACATAACAGGGTAGAATAAAAACATGTGAAATAGAAATAAGAACATGAGAAAGTAAGAAGCTATTCACAGGGTCAGTTCCAATACTAGATTTACAATGTGCAGGGATACTGGAGTGATAGAGGTAGATATGTACACTATATATACAAAAGTATGTGGACCCCTTCAAATTAGTGGATTTGGCCATTTCAGCACACACCCGTTGCTGACAGGTGTATAAAATCGAGCACACAGCCATGCAATCTCCATAGACAAACATTGACAGTGACAGGCCTTACTCACGAGCTCAGTGATTTTCAATGTGGCACCACCATAGGATGCCACCTTTCCAACAAGTCAGTTAGTCCAGTTTCTGCCCTGCTAGAGCTTCCCCAGTCAACTGTAAGTGCTGTTATTGTCAAGTGGAGACGTCTAGGAGCAACAACTGCTTAGCCACGAAGTGGTAGGCCACACAAGCTCACAGAACGGGACCGCCGAGTGCTGAAGCGCATAAAGATTGTCTCTCCTCGTTTGCAACAGTCACCACTCAAACTGCCTCTGGAAGCAACGTCAGCACAAAAACTGTTAGTCATGAGCGTCATGAAATGGGTTTCCTTGGCTGAGCTGCTGCATACAAGCCTAAGATCACCATGCGCAATGCCAAGCGTCGGCTGGAGTGGTGTAAAGTTTGCCACCATTAGACTCTGGAGCAGTGGAAACACATTCTCTGGAGTGATGAATAACGCTTCACCATCTGGCAGTCCAATGGACGAATCTGGGTTTGAAGGATGCCAGGAGAACGCTACCTGCCCTAATGCATAGTGCCAACTGTAAAGTTCGGTGGAGGAGAAATAATGGTCTGGGGCTGTTTTTCATGGTTCAGGCTAGGCCCCTTAGTTCCAGTGAAGGGAAATCTTAACACTACAGCATACAATGACATTCTAGACGATTCTGTGCATTCACATTTGTGGCAACAGTTTGGGGAAGGCCCTTTCCTGTTTCAGCATGACAATGCCCCCGTGTACAAAAGCGACAGAAATGGTTTGTCGAGATGGGTGTGGAAGAACTTGACTGGCCTGCACAGAGCCCTGACCTCAACCCCATCGAACACCTTTGGGATGAAATGGAACGCCGACTGCGAGCCAGGCCTAATCTCCCAACATCAGTGGCCAACCTCACTAATGTTCTTGTGGCTGAATGGAAGCAAGTCCCCGCAGGAATGTTCCAACATCAAGTGGAGGCTGTTATAGCAGCAAAGGGGGGACCAACTCCATATTAATGCCCATGATTTTGGAATGAGATGTTCGATGAGCAGGTGTCCACATACTTTTGGTCATGTAGTGTGTGTGGCAAGTGCATTCAAGCAGTGATTGAAAGGCTAGAAAGGCTTTTTGATTCTGATAAAAGGGCAGTCTGCTGTTGCTTCATCCAGTTTTGGATTTCTGAATTAATTAAATTGATTCTTGAAGAATATAACTTATAAATTCCTCATGAGCTTAGTTCAACTGTCGTACCCCATCAGAACCCAAAACATTTAAGCTTGTTTCACTCCAATCTGTGTGAACAAAGTAATTGTAAACAAACACTTAATAGCCTCAAAACATGGTTAAAACTATAATGTTGATATCATGGATGGTCAGTCCTTGCATCCATAGCTCTGTCTATTAATTTTAGTGGTTATATTTCTCCAGGCAATCCCTCTTCTTTTTACCAATACAGGGGCAGGGTGCACACTTTATTGTTAGAACTGCGGATTTCCCCTTTAATATGACAATCGGTACCAGAAACATGCCATGTCATCATGATTGTAAACCATGGCTCTGTCTCGCTTGTCTCTCTCTTTGTAGCACGTTCTGAAAAAGCTGCTGGCCATCACTGAGCTCCTTCAGCAGAAACAGGTTCACTATGCCATGTCCAACAGCAACAGGTAGTACAGCACTCCTCCTCTCTCGCTCTCTCCCTCAGTCTCCTTGCACAGAGATGCACACAGGACCTGACCCAGCATGCTCCAATTATCACCATGGCATCCCCACCCCCACCCCCACCCATCTCCTCCTCCGACAGTCCCGCCCACCACATTGCCCATGCCAGGAGAGCTATGCAACGAAAGCAACAGCAAGCTGAACAACCAACGCAAAAAAAAAAAACTAAACTTGCACCAGTGACTGACTGCTGTATGCGCAGGAAATGTTTTTTTCTTATTCTGAAAAGTGTTCATGATTCTGTGACTTGGGTACATGTATGGGTATCATTCCCCTTCATCAAGAGGGTCAAAGATTTTATTTCAAAGTATGCCCAAGACATGTTCGTCCACACAGCACAGGTTGCCAAAGTATATCTCCCTGCTCAATATGAGGAAAGTCAACTGACATGAAGAAGCTACAGTCAACCCTGTTTTTCTTAACTGGATTATGAGCGGTAATGCTTTTTATACTGTATTTTATGGTTGTGACAATGTCCACAAAGTGCTGAAACTAGCTTTTCTATTTGTCTCCAGTATTTTGGGGTTCATTCTCTGTATTTTAGTTTGGAGATTCTTGCAGAAAGTGTTTTTTATCCACAAACAAAAAAAATATTGCTGGAATCATGAGTATATAGTTCAGACAAACTTTTTTTATTTTCTTCCAATTGTATGACATTGATTGTTTGTTTGGTTCATTCTTCCTTAACTTCTCAATGCCAGACAAGATAGAAGTTTTTAACTAGTTAATGAAAATGTTTACAGCAGTAAATCTTTAAATAGTACAGATTGTATCAGACATGCATGCACTTATTAAACAGTTGTTTTGTAAAGTAGATAATGGAGTCTTTCTTCCCCAGGTCATTTGTGATTAAGTGCCTTCGGGACTGTCTTTGCTCTGTGTTATGGCCTAGAAACCCAGGTTTGAGATTTAAGAGCAGCCTTGTATCATAACTGTTCAAAAATGTATTGAATGTTAGTCCCTTAATGCTCTAGGCAAGTGCACTGTGCTCACAGAGCCTATTGATGTTATGCCCATGGAATATACACATTTTTACTACATCATAAGAGATGAAGTCATTCAAACAAATTTTGTATTTCAAACCTGACACAATAAAACATGTAGATTTTTTTTTGTTTTTTTCAGAAAACATGACAAGACCTTTGAAAAAGCATAATGTACGGCCTCAAAAATATCAAAGATAATACAATATCTAAATCCTCTCTAATGGTGGAGTCTTGCACACATTGGGTAGACCTTCTGTGAGGCCATAGGCCATGAGAGGGCCAGTATTGCTGACAGTCCTTCAGTGACAAAAGGGGTTGGGTGAAAAAAACTAAATGTTTGCGTCATCATTCATAGGTCATCCAGATCTTCATCAGTCCACTCCTCCTAGAAAGCACAGCAAGCTATTTAATGACCTGAAAATCAGAGGCACTGGTAGCAACAATGTGTTGAAGTGGTTTTGACTCACCTCTTCTGTCATCCGAGGCTCTTTCGCTACATGCTCATCATCCTCAGATCCTCTTTTTCTTTTCCTGTAAAAGAGATTGAATATATATTTGTACTTTTTCTGATGTTAAGAGTACACAATCGGGTGGTATATGTAGTATTGGTGACCTGTGTAACCTGTAGGCTTTAACTGATTGGACTGAAGCAAGGTAAATCATCACTGAGATCGTTCTGCTGGAAGATGTTTTAGCAGACCAAAAACCTCAATGTTTTCCTCGTGTTTGCCCCTCATGATCATCCCTTCATGTCATGCACATCTCCAGTCCCCTCCCCCGTTGTCTAGTGTACAATCTGTGTCATGACACCAACAGTAAACACCATGTGAAGTTACCATCCGGAGTTCATCAGTATGTATGGATGTGGAAGGGGTTATGGTGGCATGGTCAATAAATGGCATTAAGATGTAACTGATGTACAGTCAATGTAAGGCCTTCTCAACAGTGTACACTTTGTCTTGCAGGACTGAGTGCACCATCATGGCATTGGCTGCCACCATCCAGGTAATGTGAATTTTACCAATGGGACGAGGTCAGTCAGTCAAACAAACAAGCAGCCCGCCCATGTACTGGCATTGAGCGCTGGACCGGAAAGCTAGGTGGATTTGTATTGAGCGTGTAGCTTTCTGGACATTGATACATTATGGCAGACTGAGCCCCGCAATGGGAAAGTGACGGACTGGATCTGGGAAAGGGACTGACTGGACCAGTCCCAAAGCCCTTGAACAGACACTGGTGAAATAATGAGTAACTCCTTACCCAACGCTAACCTGAACTATTTTCAAGCTTGAGGGCCAAATCAGACAGACATGAAGAGGACACTTTGAAGACTGTTTGCCTACATGGCAGAGTTATATAGCTTACAGACAGCCACAGAGAACTATAAACTGGCCCATCTCCTGTATGTTGATTGGCTTGGCCTTGGTCCTGAATTTGGGCTGACTTGAACCTTTGAGGTCCCTACACATTTAGCCTCCTTGTCAACAGTGAAACCTTCCCAGAGGGCCTTGGTTCAGAGGCGAGCCAAAACACCGTAGCGATAACAATGACCTTCAGGGAAATCTAATGTAGCACCTCTCCAAGAAAGACAAGCCTTAACTCACATTCTACACACCACTACTTTACTTGATTTTACAACCCAACCTCTTCCTATCACCAAAATGGCATTTCACACTGGCTTTATATATATATATATATATATATATATATATATATATATATATATATATATATATATATATATATATATATATATATACACACACACACACACACACACAGTGGGGGGAAAAGTATTTAGTCAGCCACCAATTGTGCAAGTTCTCCCACTTAAAAAGATGAGAGGCCTGTAATTTTCATCATAGGTACACGTCAACTATGACAGACAAAATGACAAAAAAGAATCCAGAAAATCACATTTAATGAATTTATTTGCAAATTATGGTGGAAAATAAGTATTTGGTCACCTACAAACAAGCAAGATTTCCGTCTTCCCAGCCTGGTGCAGGTCTACAATTTTGTTTCTGGTGTCCTTTGACAGCTCTTTGGTCTTGGCCATAGTGGAGTTTGGAGTGTGACTGTTTGAGGTTGTGGACAGGTGTCTTTTATACTGATAACAAGTTCAAACAGGTGCCATTAATACAGGTAACGAGTGGAGGACAGAGGAGCCTCTTAAAGAAGAAGTTACAGGTCTGTGAGAGCCAGAAATCTTGCTTGTTTGTTGGTGACCAAATACTTATTTTCCACCATAATTTGCAAATAAATTCATTAAAAATCCTACAATGTGATTTTCTGGATTTTTTTTCCTCATTTTGTCTGTCATAGTTGACGTGTACCTATGATGAAAATTACAGGCCTCTCATTTTTTTAAGTGGGAGAACTTGCACAATTGGTGGCTGACTAAATACTTTTTTCCCCCCAATGTATGTATGTGTGTATATATATATATATATATATAATATTATGTATATACACATATACATACATACTATATATATTATTTATATATATATATATATATATACACACACACACACACAGTCAAAAGTTTGGACACCTACTCATTCAACGGTTTTTATTTTTACATTGTAGAATAATAGTGAAGACATCAAAACTATGAAATAACATATGGAATCATGTAACCAAAAAAGTGTTAAACAAATCAAAATATGTTATATTTGAGATTCTTCAAATAGCCACCCTTTGCCTTGATGACAGCTTTGCACACTCTTGGCATTCTCTCAACCATCTTCATCAGGTAGTCACCTGGAATGCATTTCAATTAACAGGTGTGCCTTGTTAAAAGTTCATTTGTGGGATTTTTTTCCTTCTTAATGCGTTTGAGCCAATCAGTTGTGACAAGGTAGGGGGGGTATACAGAAGATAGCCCTATTTGGTAAAAGACCAAGTCCATATTATGGCAAGAACAGCTCAAATAAGCAAAGAGAAACAACAGTTCATCATTACATGAAGGTCAGTCAGTACAGAACATTAAGAACTTTGAACGTTTCTTCAAGTGCAGTCGCAAAAAACATCAAGCGCTATGATGAAACTGGCTCTCATGAGGACCACCACAGAATTGGAAGATCCAGAGTTACCTCTGCTGCAGAGGATAAGTTCATTAGAGTTACCAGCCTCAGAAATTGCAGCCCAAATAAATGCTTTACAGAGTTCAAGTAACAGATGCATCTCAACATCAACTGTTCAGAGGGGACTGTGTGAACCAGGCCTTCATGATCGATTGCTGCAAAGAAACCACTACTAAAGGACACCAATTATAAGAAGAGACTTGCTTGGGCCAAGAAACACGAGCAATGGACATTAGACCGTGGAAATTTGGTCTGGAGTCCAAATTGGAGATTTTTGGTTCCAACCGTTGTGTCTTTGTGAGACGCAGTGTGGGTGAACGGATGATCTCTGCATGTGTATTCCCCACCGTAAAGCATGGAGGAGTTGGTGTTATGGTGTGGGTGTGCTTTGTTGGTGACACTGTGATTTATTTAGAATTCAAGGCACACTTAACCAGGATGGCTACCACAGCATTCTGCAGTGATACGCCATCCCATCTGGTTTGGGCTTAGTATCATTTGTTTTTCAACAGGACAATGACCCAACACACCTCCAGGCTGTGTAAGGGCTATTTTCCCAAGAAGGAGAGTGATGGAGTTCTGCATCAGATGACCTGGCCTCCACAATCCCCCGACCTACACCCAATTGAGATGGTTTGGGATGAGTTGGACCGCAGAGTGAAGGAAAAGCAGCCAACAAGTGCTCAGCATATGTGGGAACTCCTTCAAGACTGTTGAAAAAGCATTCCAGGTGAAGCTGGTTGAGAGAATGCCAAGAGTGTGCAAAGCTGTCATCAAGGCAAAGGGTGGTTATTTGAAGAATCAAATATATATTTTGATTTAACACTTTTTGCTTACTAATTCATTCCATATGTGTTATTTCATAGTTTTGATGTCTTCACTATTATTCTACAAAGTCCAAACTTTTGTCTGGTACTAATTATATATATATATATATATACATACATATACATATATACACACACATACATACACATACACACACAGTGGGGAGAACAAGTATTTGATACACTGCCGATTTTGCAGGTTTTCCTACTTACAAAGCATGTAGAGGTCTGTAATTTTTATCATAGGTACACTTCAACTGTGAGAGACGGAATCTAAAACAAAAGTCCAGAAAATCACATTGTATGATTTTTAAGTAATTAATTTGCATTTTATTGCATGACATAAGTATTTGATACATCAGAAAAGCAGAACTTAATATTTGGTACAGAAACCTTTGTTTGCAATTACAGAGATCATACGTTTCCTGTAGGTCTTGACCAGGTTTGCACACACTGCAGCAGGGATTTTGGCCCACTCCTCCATACGGACCTTCTCCAGATCCTTCAGGTTTCGGGGCTGTCGCTGGGTAATACGGACTTTCAGCTCCCTCCAAAGATTTTCTATTGGGTTCAGGTCTGGAGACTGACTAGGCCACTCCAGGACCTTGAGCTGCTTCTTACGGAGCCACTCCTTAGTTGCCCTGGCTGTGTGTTTCGGGTCGTTGTCATGCTGGAAGACCCAGCCACGACCCATCTTCAATGCTCTTACTGAGGGAAGGAGGTTGTTGGCCAAGATCTCGCGATACATGGCCCCATCCATCCTCCCCTCAATACGGTGCAGTCGTCCTGTCCCCTTTGCAGGAAGCATCCCCAAAGAATGATGTTTCCACCTCCATGCTTCACGGTTGGGATGGTGTTCTTGGGGTTGTACTCATCCTTCTTCTTCCTCCAAACACGGCGAGTGGAGTTTAGACCAAAAAGCTCTATTTTTGTCTCATCAGACCACATTACCTTCTCCCATTCCTCCTCTGGATCATCCAGATGGTCATTGGCAAACTTCAGACGGGTCTGGACATGTGCTGGCTTGAACAGGGGGACCTTGCGTGCGCTGCAGGATTTTAATCCAAGACGGCGTAGTGTGTTACTAATGGTTTTCTTTGAGACTGTGGTCCCAGCTCTCTTCAGGTCATTGACCAGGTCCTGCCGTGTAGTTCTGGGCTGATCCCTCACCTTCCTCATGATCATTGATGCCCCACGAGGTGAGATCTTGCATGGAGCCCCAGACCGAGGGTGATTGACCGTCATCTTGAACTTCTTCCATTTTCTAATAATTGCGCCAACAGTTGTTGCCTTCTCACCAAGCTGCTTGCCTATTGTCCTGTAGCCCATCCCAGCCTTGTGCAGGTCTACAATTTTATCCCTGATGTCCTTACACAGCTCTCTGGTCTTGGCCATTGTGGAGAGGTTGGAGTCTGTTTGATTGAGTGTGTGGACAGGTGTCTTTTATACAGGTAACGAGTTCAGGTGCAGTTAATACAGGTCATGAGTGGAAAACAGGAGGGCTTCTTAAAAGAAAAACTAACAGGTCTGTGAGAGCCGGAATTCTTACTGGTTGGTAGGTGATCAAATACTTACGTCATGCAATAAAATGCAAATGAATTACTTAAAAATCATACAATGTGATTTTCTGGATTTTTGTTTTAGATTCTGTCTCTCACAGTTGAAATGTACCTATGAAAAAAATTACAGACCTCTACATGCTTTGTAAGTAGGAAAACCTGCAAAATCGGCAGTGTATCAAATACTTGTTCTCCCCACTGTATATATACACACACACTGATGCTACTAGCTATATATTTTATATGCTGCTTTACCTGTTGATAGGATACACTTAGGCTTGAATGACAAAACCAGTGTTTTTGTATGACGGCTAAATGGAGTTGTATGATAGGTTAACATTTGTATCATAGCTTAACATAGTTTGTAGGACCCATTTGTAACCTGTGAATGTGTAACCCTATGGAAACTAACCTGATGTCTGGACCTGAGAAACTAAAGGAACTGAGAAATCCTCCCTTTAAGCCTGGGCTCATCAACAGAAGCTTTCATAGATTTGCAACTTCAATGTAACCCTCACTAGCCCACCTTCCTTGGCAATACAAGCCAACACCACACTAACCAAGATCATTCAAATTTCTTCTGTGCAGGCCAAGCACAGATTCACCAACCTCTGTCATTTGGATGAGAACTGGTTGATTTTGTACAACCACCGTCTGCTCATCCAAACAGCTCAAAGTCAGAGACTAGGAACCGATAGCCAATAACCTGTAGTTTCTCAGTTTAGATGCACTGAAGATTACAGACCTCACCCAAGTCTTCATAGACTATTGAGATATGGGTGAGACAACTCCTTTCTTCAAAATGTACAAATGTAACTGTTGTGCTTCCTCCATTTCATATAGCGGATGTGTTTATTTTAGAATTTTCTACCTGATAGACAGATCCGTGAATCTTTTGCATCTTAGATACACTTGATTGACCTGGCAAAATAAAACTGTTAGTATGTATGGCGAAAGGTATTGCTTCATTTGTGCAATACTATTTACTCTGAAGTGGTCTTAAACAGAATATCCTCTCCTTACCTGACAGCCATTCCTATCACACAAAATTAATTAATTACTCAAGTCAGCTGATAATTTCTACCTTAACTCCCTCCCCAGTTGTGTGGTAGTGCACCAATGGAACTACAAACTCTCTTTTTGCGCAATGTAATAATTGCATGTGTTTGTAACCGACAGATTAATTCAAGGAAGCTACACTGAGTATACCAAACATTAGGAACACATTCCTAATACTGAGTTCCCCCCCCCCCCCCACCCACCCACCCTCAGAACAGCCTCAATCGTCAGGGCATGGACTCTACAAGGTGTCGAAAGCGTTCCACAGGGATGCTGGCCCATGTTGGCTCCAATGCTTCCCACAGTTGGCTGGATGTCCTTTGGTTGGTGGACCATTCTTGATACACACAGGAAACTGTTGAGTGTGAAAAACCCAGCAGCGTTGCCGTTCTTGACACAAAACGGCACGCCTGGCACCTACTACCATACCCCCGTTCAAAGGCACTTAAATCTTTTGTCTTGCCAATTCACCCTCAATGGCACACATACACAATCCATGTGTAGGTGTAGGCTGTCATTGTAAATAAGAATTTGTTCTTAACTGGCTTGCCTAGTTAAAGGTAAAATAAAAAATTAATGTCTCAAGGCTTAAAAATCCTTCTTTAACCTGTCTCTTCCCCTTCATCTACACTGATTGAAGTGGATTTAACAAGTGACATCAATAAGGGATCATAGCTTTCACTTGGATTCACCTGGTCAGTCTGTCATGGAAAGAGCATGTTTTGTATACGTACGTACATGTTGGAGTTTGTGCCAAAGTCAGCATGGACCCTCTCCAGCTTCATTTTGTAAGCGTTAACCTCATCTTGTTTCGGAAGTTCATACTTTTTCATGAGAGTTTTTATCCCTGTGTGAAAAAGAAAATGATTGTCCATGAAACAACACCATGAACAGCATTCGTAGAATTTTGATGTGCAGTCACAACTTTGATCAAGCTTGCCACCTTGTGGTTGGAATTGGTAAATGCAACGATGCAGGCAAAAATACTCACGTCTCATCGCGTCGTACATCTTTGAGAGGGTCTCTTTGTCCTCCTTCAGTCCCAAACATTCTGTCAGATAGCTATAAGAAAGGGGAAAACAAACTTAATTGATTACTGCATTTAATGAAAACATGAGAATACTACCCTGCTCTACAATACACTATGAAAGTATGTTAGTTGTCACTTCTCTAGGCCATGTTGGTTAGGGCCTCGTTCCATTTCAGCCCATATCCCCTGAAACGGGGCCTTGCTCTTGTCTAGAACACAAGAGCCCTGGTGCTGGCCTACCTCTCCATGCTGAGGCCGGCCCGCGACGCACTGTTCAGGATGGCCGTCATGGCGATCTGAGACGGGGGAAACTGCAGGCCAGTGTCTGTCAGGGTGGCCCGAGTCAGGAAGTCATCAGCACTCTTCCTCAGAGACTCTGGGTTGTCCAGAAGAGGATACCTTGTCTGAGGTAAAGGTCACCAATAGACAGGGCTGTTATCTGAAGCCTAACCTGCTTGGTTTTCTATTCTTACAGAATTAACAGCTACAAGTCTTCAAAATGGCTCTTTAAATCTCAGCAGCACACTCCATTGGGTTATGTTCATCTGCTGTAGCTCTACTGAGCGTCATTGACCTGGTAAGTATCTCCATCCACCCACCTTGAGGTCTATAAGCAGGCCCTCCATCGGTCTGTAAGGGGTGTGTACCACCAGGTGGAAGTTGAGCTGCTGAATGAGAAGGAGCTCATACTCCAAGATCTGCTCCAGAGCCCTCTCCTGTCCAGCCGCACTCTCTTGCACAAGATTCCCCACAAACTGGGTGCTGGACACGTTAAACTCATCCACCTTACAGGACAGGTATGCACAGGTCAGCCTGAAAGCGAGGGGAAAAAAGAGGTAAGCCAGGGAAGAGGTGGGAAGGAAAGAGCAGAGGAAGGAAAAGATGTGAGGAGAGGAGGAGAAACATGGAGGTTATGTACAGTGAGTTCAGAAATCAAGTGTAGCTACCTGAAAAGGAGTACTCAGAGGAGCCTATATACTGTATTTCTCAATATAAGAGACTGGGAGGACTAGTCAAAAACAAGCCCTTGACTACTCACATGATTGTTCTGGGGTGGTATTCCATTAGTGAGTTGTTCAGGTAAAATCTCCGGAAATACATGATGGCTGTACCCTGTTGAGATAATTGCACTGTTAAGCACTTACATAAAACCGGTTAGGTCTGATTTACGGCGTACCCTAATCTCCGTTAAACCAGAACTAAAGTCTCACATAATTGGTCAGCTGCTCGATTAAGTTCTGGTCCATACATGTTAAGAGAAGAGATGGAGCTCCACCCTCTCTCTTTGCAAGTTATGGGCAGAATGTCCCCTCCCCTTCTGAAATTCTTAAGATGCCAACACCTGCGAAATCGTGATTTGTCCAAATAACCAGTCCAAACAACCAGTGACGAAAAACCCAAACACCATAACAACTGCTGCCTTATCCTACGCAACCCATTCAGTCCTGCCAGATTCTCTCGGTTTACACCCAGAATATTTCCATGAGAGATTAGGTGTACCCTTACAAAATACATACCACAACAGACTTGGGCATCACAGGCTTGAAAGCATTACAGAAGTCAAGCAGTCTCTTCTCATAGTGCCTGAAGAGGACATCCTCCTCGTGAGCCTCCAGGAACAAGGAGTCACTAACCCCAGGCTTTTTTTAAGGAAGGGATAAAATAAAGGATGGGAGACGACAACAACGTTGGAAGCAGGTAGCAACTATAATCACAAAGTTGTAGTGGAAAAGACGAAACACTGGCTCATTATCACATGTAATGTAACATGCTACAAATCATTTTACCTTCCCACTGGTAAGCATTTTGTTGCAATATTTCTGGTTGGCTTCATATCTCAGTTGTTTCAGACTTTCTTCATTGTCGAATGTCCAGAACTTTTTCTGTGAGCTATTGTGAAACATGGTAAAGCTCTGCACATAACAGAACACGTAGGTTGTCAGAATTGTCATTGAATCTCAGATAGTGACACTTGAACAACAGCTAAACATGACATGTGCAAGGTAAATTACCTAGCAAGCTAGCAATCTCTTTAGCTACCTACAATAGCATTGGACAGTGCGTTGCCTGTTAAATGGAAAACGGAGTCACTCACCACCTTCCGGAGACATTTGAAACCCCACCTCTTTAAGGAATACCTGTGATAGGATAAAGTAATCCTTCTACCCCCCTTACCCCAACCCCCCAAAAAAAAAAAAAAAGTGTAAAGTGGTGATCCCACTGGATCTAAGGTGAATGCACCTATTTGTAAATCGCTCTGAATAAGAGCGTCTGCTAAATTTTTATTTTTTATTTTTTTTACAGTGGTAAATGAAGTAAATGTTAATGTTATTAGCTAGTTCAAGGAAGCAAACTGGGCTGGGTTTCCCAAAAGCATCGTAGCACTAAAATATTCCTAATTCCATTGAAACGAAATGGACAAAACATGATCTTAGTGCTACGATAACATTGTAAATTGAAGAAATATGCTCCAACCTTAACTTACATTTTAACTTAGTAAATGTGGCTAGCTAGTAGATGGTAGCTAGCAAAGGCAACAGGCTAGCACGAGCAGTCGTTAGCGGGTCGACTTGCTAACAAAGCTCCTGCTAGCTATCTAATCAAACTCCAGATGATCCGTATACACGTTATGATAGAACTAACTTGCTAGCTAACTCGATAGCTAAACTATACATTTGTGCAGGATGTCTTCCTTACGTAGTCCCGTGTAGCTCAGTTGGTAGAGCATGGCGTTTGCAACGCCAGGGTTGTGGATTCGATTCCCACCGGGGGCCAGTATGAAAAAAATACAAATACAAAATGTACACACTCACTAACTGTATGTCGCTCTGGATAAGAGCGTCTGCTAAAGGACTAAAATGTAAATGTATCTATAACTATCATAGCAAGTAGCTTTCTCATTCTTTGTCAACATGTCCATTAATGATGACGTTTTATACCGTAATATATGGTAAAGTGCGCAAAAAGAAATTTATGCGTGATCTGTACCATCCAGGACAAATGGGATTAATTGGTTTAAATCAAGATCACCTCGGTCCTAGGGGAAACAAAGGTTGCGTGTTCGAATTTTATCACGGATTATTTGTTTTGCCAATTAGCAAGTTATCAACTACTTAGCATGTTAGCTAACCCTGACCCTTAACCCTAAAACCTAGCCTAGCTAACGTTAGCTGCCTATATAACGTTAGCCACCTAGCTAACGCTAGTGTTAGCCACGTTTTTTAAATTCGTAACATATTGTACGAATTTCAATTCGTAACATATCATACAAAATGGATGATGGACGTCCACAAATTAATGCATACCATACCAAACGTAACATACAGTATCATACGATTTGGTGTACACCTGATTTACTATGGTATGTCTACTCCTGAGTCCAGGTTGATCAAAGGCAAACAGTCCTCTTAACCCTTACCCTGTCTCCTCTCTCTCTCACACACACGCCTTACGAAAAAATATTGCAGTCAGAGTGCAGTAAAATTGCTGTACACTGTAGTGTAACTGCCGTTACAGTGCAGTATAACTAAAGTTCAACTTGAGTACACTGCAGTTATTCTGCAATAACTGCGTCCAAAATACCACAGTCGACTGCACTTTTACTGCAGTTTCAAGACGGCAATCTTTTTTTGTAAAGGACACAGAGAGAGAGAGAGAAGCCAAGAAGAATGGTAAAAATGGAAAGATCGGTAGGTGTGGATACATACAAAAACTGGCCTCTTGGCTAAAGGAGAACATAACATACCCAGTGGTAGGCTATTCAATTGGGCAAAAACTGAGCATCAGCTGAGAGGATTGGTTAGTTGTTGCTAGGCACTGTCTGTCAGCACATAGTGATTCGTTTTTATTATTCCAATAAATGTTCCATTTGACTTCAATTTTCTCTTGAGGATGCTGAGTCTTGGCCTCTTGGAGAACAATTGTATTAGCCTATTTCTCAGATCCATCCCATCTGAAATGATAGGCTATAGACTAAACATAAAAGGGATATTAATTAGCCTATATCCAATCAAGGCAATATATACAAAATTGGTTCATTTGACTATCTGAGAAAGAAGGTTAGCCTACTCATGCTGGTATGCATTGAAATAGGAAAATCAGCAATTTAATCAAATGTTTACTGTAATAGAAAGACAGATTTACCCAACCCCCACTCTACCCAGTCATTCCGTATACCCTCATTTGCATAAACATGAGTAATTATGAATAATAAATATCCTGGCGTTCAGCGGGAGCCATTCATTTGCATATCACCATGGCACTACAGTTGTATTTCCTGTGTGCCGTGTTATCATGAAGCCCTTAAAGCCTGCATAAACCAAAATCAAAGGAAATGCTATAACAGGTAGGCCTATGTGAGGCTCACTTTTCTATCTTTATCTCTCTTGCATGCGCTCTCAATCGGCGGTAAATATTCAAACTTTAACGTTTGAGCGTTTTATTTACAGATATGGTTTTAATATGGCGTGATATGTAGGGAGCTTGTATCTACAATACCCACCGCTCGTTTTTTCCCCCTGTGTATTGCATAAACATGAAGTGCCAATGCATTATTAATTAGCCCGTAGCAACGTTTTATAGTATATTGTGTGTGTGTGCGCGTATGTCCGTGCATGTGTGTGCGCGTGTCCGTGTTCACTTCTAGGTGGTTATTCTGCCTTTGATAACATGCAGCTATGTGCTTAGGTTGCATGAATCATATTCAAGCACGATTCAGCAGTGAGGAATGAGAGGACAATTGTGATTTAATTCTGAGAGACATTTTAGTAGCCTAAACAGCAATGATGAGCTTACTCTTTTTTTTGTGTAAAGTCATATAGCATAAATCTATACAGTTTCATATTGCCAACATCATGATGTAGCCTAGTTTCCCTATTTGTATTATACATGTGTGTAATATATTTTTGTGTGAAATTTATGATAAAAAGCAACAAAATCATTAATACATACATTGACTGACAGGAGGGTGTGTGTGTGCTGTCAGAGTGATTGATTGACATATTTTTACTAGCGTTATTCCATAATACTGTGTGTGTGTGTGAGGGAGTGAGCGAGAGTCTTGATACATATTACTGTCTGTGTGACTAAAGGCAGTGTCTATGCGTTCTGACAGACTGTGCGGTGGGAAATCACGCAGGGTTGCTTTGGGCTCACCACATCAACCAAATGATCTGAGCAATACCCTGATTGAGTTACTCTCATTTAGTCTGAAATGAACTGCGTTTGCTCTAGCCTGTGCTGCATGATGTAAAAATATTGCTTCATATAAAAAGCTTCAGGCAGTGACAGTGCTAGTTCCAGAGTCTTAAATAGAGAATAGAGCACAAATTTGAATATTAACTGATGACATAGCAATGATGTTGGAGAATGGGTAATGCCTTGTTGGCTGTACTTTAGTGGGATTCTGCTTTTTGTGATGTTGTCATCATGATTTGATTGTAGTGTATATTGCTATCCGAGTGATTGATTGACACATATTTTACTAGCATTATATATACCACAATACTGAATACCAGAGCCTAAATTATATCTATTTAAATGGAATATATGTTTTATTTTTTTATTTATTTATTTTATTTCACCTTTATTTAACCAGGTAAGCCAGTTGAGAACAGGTTCTCATTTACAACTGCGACCTGGCCAAGATAAAGCAAAGTAGTGCAATAAAAACAACACAGAGTTACATATGGGGTAAAAAACATAAAGTCAGAAATACAACAGAAAATATATATACAGTGTGTGCAAATGTAGCAAGTTATGGAGGTAAGGCAATAAATAGGCTATAGTGCAGAATAATTACAATAGTATTAACACTGGAATGCTAGATGTGCAAGAGATTATGTGCAAATAGAGATACTGGGGTGCAAAAGAGCAAAATAAATAACAATATAGGGATGAGGTAGTTGGGTGGGCTAATTTCAGATGGGCTGTGTACAGGTGCAGTGATCGGTAAGGTGCTCTGACAACTGATGCTTAAAGTTATTGAGGGAGATAAGAGTCTCCAGCTTCAGAGATTTTTGCAATTCGTTCCAGTCATTGGCAGCAGAGAACTGGAAGGAATGGCGGCCAAAGGAGGTGTTGGCTTTGGGAATGACCAGTGAGATATACCTGCTGGAGCGCAGACTACGGGTGGGTGCTGCTATGGTGACCAATGAGCTAAGATAAGGCGGGGATTTGCCTAGCAGTGATTTATAGATGGCCTGGAGCCAGTGGGTTTGACGACGAACATGTAGTGAGGACCAGCCAACAAGAGCGTACAGGTCACAGTGGTGGGTAGTGTATGGGGCTTTGGAGACAAAACGGATGGCACTGTGATAGACTACATCCAATTTGCTGAGTAGAGTTTTATATGATTTAAATGAGCACGTCAACTACTAGCCTACTGTTTATGCTCTTTACACATCGAGAAGCTCTAAGTGTTCTCTAAACAAGCTACATGTCCTCTGTAAGGTGGTTACCATGATCAAAGGGTTGACTAGCTACCTATACTTGACCAATCAGCCTCATGTTGTGGACCCAGTCAGTTTGATTAGGGTTATGATGAGGATTAAAGATTACAGCAATGATGGTTGTGGTGATGATTGTAGTAGTGATGGTGATGGTGATGGTGGTGGTGATGATGGTGGTGATGATGGTGGTGATGATGGTGGTGAAGGTGGTGGTGATGATGGTGGTGAAGGTGGTCTCTTGAGTGGCGCAGTGGTCTAAGGCACTGCATCGCAGTGCTAACTGTGCCACTAGAGATCCTGGTTCGAATCCAGGCTCTGTCGCAGCTGGCCGCGACCGGGAGACTCATGGGCGGCGCACAAGTCGTCCAGGGTAGGGGAGGTAATGGCCGGCAGGGATGTAGCTCAGTTGATAGAGCATGGCGTTTGCAATGCCAGGGTTGTGGGTTCGTTTCCCACGGGGGCCAGTAATAAAAAATATTTATATATATATGTATTCACTAACTGTAAGACGCTCTGGATAAGAGTGTCTGCTAAATGACTAAAATGTAAAGGTGGTGATGGTGGTAGTGATGAAGACTGCACTGATGATGACCAGGATTTGACCAGGTTGATGATGATAATGATGATGTCAGTGCAGCTGGAAAGGATGAGTTCTTATCTTCGGGTTTGTTTTTGTAGTTTACATGGTTGTCCTTCATTTTCCTCAGAACTATTGGATGCCATTCATGTATCGGCAGTGGTCATTGAGGCAGAATATGATATACCATTTTGTTTGAGATTGGTATGAAATTATGCTTTTTGTATAGTGTGTATCAATTCCTAATCCTTAGACACACTCAGTGAATTCCTTATTTTCCTTATTTAAATTCCCTTAATGCAAATATTAATTATTGCTCCCCATGATACCCACCCCTTTTTAATTTCCATACCCACCCTTGATGCAGTAGTTGCCATGGTGACCATGAGTGGCTGTGGTGATGTCAGAAACAGGCGTTGTGTCAGGCGACTATTGGCATACAGCAACCCAAGAGCACAACTGACCACCACTAGAGTGTGTGTATGGAATTACACTGCTACAGTGTAAGCGCCTGTGCTTGATCAATCATGAAACCCATTTGCAGTAGTTTGTGTGTGAGTGAAATGTTTAATTTACCCCTGTTTTGGTAAACATGGATTTATCTCACATACATTATGTCTCCAATCTCATTGGTCTGAGAATGTACACACTATGTTGAATATCAGATTAACTTTGAGTTATTGTCAACATAGTGAGTATGCCTGTGTGTGTGTATCTCCATGTGTGTGTCTGTGTGTCTGTGTGTTTGTGCGCAATGCATATGTGCATATGTGTATCTCTGTGTCTGAGTGTGTATGTGGTTTCTCCAGCCGCCAGGTTGGCATTAAACCCCCTCTCTACCCTCCCCCTCTCCCTCAGACAGCCACCGCTCCCCCTCCACCCCTCTCCCTAATTGAGCTTTGTGTCTACCTCCTCTCCATTCAAATCCAGAGGCATTTGCATACGCTGTGCGGCAGCTCCCCAGCTGTACAGTAGCACACTAAATGAGGAACACAGACCCACTTTATGTGAGGTGCATAGTAAACAGGCAAGGAGACCAGCCCTACTCCTCTCCCCTGGAAACACATCCATCCATCCATCCATCTATCTATCCATCCATCTATCCATCTATCCATCCATCTATCCATCCATCCATCTATCCATCCATCCATCTATCCATCCATCCATCTATCCATCCACACGGCTAGGAGAGAAAAAAAAGAGCAGGAAAATGGCAGAAATAAATTGCTGTTTATTTCTTTAAATGTATTGCGATATAGAACACGCTGCACACACACACACACACACACACAGAGAGAGAGAGTGAAGTCAGAGTCAGGAATTCTGGCTGCAGTAAGTGTTTCTACTAGTACATTATTACTTTATTACAGAACTGGTCCTGAATGAAATTACAACCTCAATGCACTCTCTAACTATACATTACATATGCATGCACATCCTTAAAGGGAGTGTTAAGAACCCCAAGGCCAGTCTTTTATTTTCACATCCTAAAGGGAATGTTAAGAACCCCAAGGCCAGTCTTTTCTTGTCCACCTATTGGCAGGATATTTCTCACATTTCAACTCATTTCAGGATTCAATCAAAAGACGGACTTGAGGGTTTGCTGAAATCGCATTGTCCACAGTCTAATAGAAGTCTAATAGAGCCGTCCTTGGTTGACAATGGTTTGGTCTGTCCTCGAGAATCCCCTCTCAGATATACAAATGGAGAATTTATTGGATGGAATTTGTCAACACATTCACCCAGAAGACTAATCCGCTATGGCAATGTTTCTGCTTTTGTTCTTGAATGGCGCTCTGAGGATGGCGCCGGAGAAGATGGCTGCCGTTTTACAGCCCTCTAACCAATTGTACTATTATGTGTGTTTTTTCACGTTATTTGTAATTGATTCTGTACATAATGTTTCTGCCTCCGTCTCTTATGACCAAAAAGAGCTTCTGGATATCAGGACAGCGATTACTCACCTCGTATTGGACAAAGATTTTTTCTTCAACGAGTCGGACGCGAAGGATATTCTACAAACACCCGACAAGGCTCAAATCCATGTCATTCGCATTCGAAAGAGACAGAGATATCGTGGACGTAGGTCGGGGTGCCTTGTAAGGATCCGACGGCGAGCTAGTAAACTGCTTCTTCCATCAAGCCTATTAGCCAATGTTCAATCATTTGAAAATAAATTGGACGACCTAAGATTAAGGTTATCCCACCAACGGGACATTAAAAACTGTAATATCTTATGTTTCACCGAGTCGTGGTTGAATGACGACATGGATAACATACAGCTAGCGGGCTATACGCTACATCGGCAGGATAGAACGGCTGACTCCGGTAAGAGAAGGGGTGGCGGTCTGTGTATATTTGTAAACAACAGCTGGTGCATAAAATCTAATACTAAGGAAGTCTCGAGGTTTTGCTCGCCTGGGGTAGAGTATCTCATGATAAACTGTAGACCACACTATTTACCAAGAGAGTTTTCATCTATATTTTTCGTAGCTGTCTATTTACCACCACAAACCAATGCTGGCACTAAAATTGCACTCAATGAGCTGTATAAGGCCATAAGTAAACAGGAAAACGCTCATGCAGAAGCAGCGCTCCTAGTGGCCGGGGACTTTAATGCAGGGAAACTTAAATCCGTTCTACCTACAGTGAGGGAAAAAAGTATTTGAACCCCTGCTGATTTTGGACGTTTGCCCACTGACAAAGACATGATCAGTCTATAATTTTAATGGTATGTTTATTTGAACAGTGAGAGACAGAATAACAACAAAAAAATACAGAAAAACGCATGTCAAAAATGTTATAAATTGTTTGCATTTTAATGAGGGAAATAAGTATTTGACCCCCTCTCAATCAGAAAGATTTCTGGCTCCCAGGTGTCTTTTATACAGGTAATGAGCTGAGATCAGGAGCACACTCTTAATCAGATTCCAAACTCTCCACCATGGCCAAGACAAAAGAGCTTTCCAAGGATGTCAGGGACAAGATTGTAGACCTACACAAGGCTGGAATGGGCTACAAGACCATCGCCAAGCAGCTTGGTGAGAAGGTGACAACAGTTGGTGCGATTATTCGCAAATGGAAGAAACACAAAATAACTGTCAATCTCCCTCGGCCTGGGGCTCCATGCAAGATCTCACCTCGTGGAGTTGCAATGATCATGAGAACGGTGAGGAATCAGCCCAGAACTACACGGGAGGATCTTGTCAATGATCTCAAGGCAGCTGGGACCATAGTCACCAAGAAAACAATTGGTAACACACTACGCCGTGAAGGACTGAAATCCTGCAGCGCCCGCAAGGTCCCCCTGCTCAAGTAAGCACATATACAGGCCTGTCTGAAGTTTGCCAATGAACATCTGAATGATTCAGAGGGGATCAAATACTTTTTTCCCTCACTGTAATTTCTACCAGCATGTTAAATGTGCAACCAGAGGAGAAAAAAAAAACTCTAGACCACCTTTACTCCACACACAGAGACGCGAACAAAGCTCTCCCTCGCCCTCCATCTGACCATAACTCTATCCTCCTGATTCCTGCTTATAAGCAAAAACTAAAGCAGGAAGCACCAGTGACTCGGTTAATAAGGAAGTGGTCAGATGACGCAGATGCTAAGTTACAGGACTGTTTTGCTAGCACAGACTGGAATATGTTCCGGGAATTCTTCCGATAGCAGTGAGGAGTACACCACATCAGTCACTGGCTTCATCAATAAGTGCATCGATGACGTCATCCCCACAGTGACTGTACGTACATACCCCAACCAGAAGCATCATCCGCACTGAGCTAAGGGGTAGAGCTGCCGCTTTCAAGGAGCGGGACTCTAACCCGGACGCTTATAAGAAATCCCGCTATGCCCTCCGACGAACTATCAAACACCCAAATAGTCAATACAGGACTAAGATTGAATCGTACTACACCGGCTCTGACGCTCGTCGGATGTGGCAGGGCTTGAAAACTATTACAGACTACAAAGGGAAGCACAGCCGCGAGCTGCCCAGTGACACAAGCCTACCAGACGAGCTAAATCACTTCTATGCTCGCGTCGAGGCAAACAACACTGAAGCATGCATGAGAGCATCAGCTGTTCCAGATGACTATGTGATCACACTCTCTGTAGCCGATGTGAGTAAGACCTTTAAGCAGGTCAACATTCAAAAGGCCGCAGGGCCAGACAGATTACCAGGACGTGTACTCTGAGCATGGGCTGACCAACTGGCAAGTGTCTTCACTGACATTTTCAATATGTCCCTGACTGAGTCTTTAATACCAACATGTTTCAAGTAGACCACCATAGTCCCTGTGCCCAAGAACACTAAGATAACCTGCCTAAATGACTACCGACCCGTAGCACTCACGTCTGTAGCCTGAAGTGCTTTGAAAGGCTGGTCATGGCTCACATCAACACCATTATCCCAGAAACCCTAGACCCACTCCAATTTGCACACCGCCCAACAGATCCACATATGATGCAATCTCTATTGCACTCCACACTGCCCTTTCCCACCTGGACAAGAGGAACACCTACGTGAGAATGCTATTCATTGACTACAGCTCAGCGTTCAACACCATAGTGCCCTCAAAGCTCATCACTAAGCTAAGGACCCTGGGACTAAACACCTCCCTCTGCAACTGGATCCTGGACTTCCTGACGGGCCGCCCCCAGGTGGTAAGGGTAGGTAACAACACATCTGCCACGCTGATCCTTAACACAGGGGCCCCTCAGGGGTGCGTGCTCAGTCCCCTCCTGTACTCCCTGTTCACCCATGACTGCATGGCCAGGCATGACTCCAACACCATCATTAAGTTTGCCGACAACACAACAGTGGTAGGCCTGATCACCGACAACGGTAAGACAGACTATAGGGAGGAGGTCAGAGACCTGGCCATGTGCGCCAGGATAACAACCTCTCCCTCAAAGTGATCAAGACAACGGAGATGATTGTGGACTACAGGAAAAAAAAAAGAGGACTGAGCACGCCCCCATTCTCATCGACGGGGCTGTAGTGGAACAGGTTGAGAGCTTCAAATTCCTTGGTGTCCACATCACCAACAAACTATCATGGTCCAAACACACCAAGACAGGCGTGAAGAGGGCATGACAAAGCCTATTCCCCCTCAGGAGACTGAAAAGATTTGGCATGGGTCCTCAGATCCTCAAAAAGTTCTACAGCTGCACCATCGAGAGCATCTTGACTGGTTGCATCAACGCCTGATATGGCAACTCCTCGGCCTCCGACTGCAAGGCACTACAGAGGGTAGTGCGTATGGCCCAGTACATCACTGGGGCCAAGCTTCCTGCCATCCAGGACCTCTATACCAGGCGGTGTCAGAGGAAGGCCCTAAAAATTATCAAAGGCTCCAGCCACCCTAGTCATAGACTGTTCTCTCTGCTACCGCACCGCAAGCGGTACCGGAGCGCCAAGTCTAGGTCCAAAAGGCTTCTGAACAGCCTCTACCCCCAAGCCATAAGAGTCCTGAACAGCTAATAATCGTTACCTGGACTATTTGCATTGCCCCCCCCCACCCCAACCCCCTCTTTTACGCTGCTGCTACTTTGTTTATTAGTTATGCATAGTCACTTTAACTCTACCCACATGTACATATTACCTCAATTACCTCGACTAACCGGTGCCCCCGCACATTGACTCTGTACCGGTACCCCCTGTATATAGCCTCCCTACTGTTATTTTATTTTACTGCTGCTCTTTAATTATTTGCTATTATTTACTTAACACGTTTTTTTTTTTTTTTTACTGCATTGTTGGTTAAGGGCTTGTAAGTAAGCATTTCACTATAAGGTGTCACGGATTCCGCCGAGGCTGCTCCTCCTCCTTGTTCGGGCAGGCTTCGGCGTTCGTCGTCCCCGGAGTACTAGCTGCTACCGTTTGATGTTATCTATGTTTGTTTGGTTTTGTCTGATTAGTGCACCTGTTCTATATCACGTATTGATTATGTCACCTATAAGTTTCCTTTGGTTTTGTTTGTAGTTGTGTGTTGTTGTCCGCCTGTCCGTTGGTGCTGTGTATTTGCTCTCGTAATTTTTAGAGTATTGACACACTATTTGCGCAATCTCTTGTATTTTGTGTATTTACGCACAGTATGCGTAATCGCTCGCCTCCGTTGTTGTTGAGGCCCGTTATTTTGTATTGTCGTGTTTCTGACAAGTAAAGTCTGTTGGACTAAGCTTCTGTGTCCTGCGCCTGACTCCAACACCACATCCACATCAGCCCTTGTATTCGGCGCATGTGGCAAATAAAATTTGATTTGATTTGAATGGAGCCATAAGCGTGTGAATGTTAGCTGTAGACCTACTAGAAAAGTTTGCGTAAGAGGCCGTCGTTCAAGGTTGTACATCTTTGTAAACGTTTGTGTGTGTGTGTGTGTACACAGGCTGAAGACCAATATTGTGCTCTGTCACTCAGACTGTCTCCATCCCGAGTGAAAAGCGGAGAAAGATGTGTAAGTGCAATCCAATCCTTCACAGTACACAGCCCCTGCAGTCTCCCAAATTACCCTTCATATCAATGTGCCATGTCCGCACCTTTCCAAATGGCCAGCCCATTTCACAACATGGATGCATGTAGGCTGCTGCTTGATAGGGTTGGGCGGTATCCGCAAGTTAGCAAACCAAATGCATAGCTGGAGCTCTGAGCTGGAGCAAATGTATTTGGCACATCTTAGATGGTTACAGTGAGGGAAAAAAGTATTTGATCCCCTGCTGATTTTGTACGTTTGCCCACTGACAAAGAAATGATCAGTCTATAATTTTAATGGTAGGTTTATTTGAATAGTGAGAGACAGAATAACAACAACATTTTTTGTTATAAATTGATTTGCATTTTAATGAGGGAAATAAGTATTTGACCCCCTCTCAATCAGAAAGAGTTCTGGCTCCCAGGTGTCTTTTATACAGGTAAAGAGCTGAGATTAGGAGCACACTCTTAAAGGGAGTGCTCCTAATCTAAGCTTGTTACCTGTATAAAAGACACCTGTCCACAGAAGCAATCAATCAATCAGATTCCAAACTCTCCACCATGGACAAGACCAAAGAGCTCTCCAAGGATGTCAGGGACAAGATTGTAGACCTACACAAGGCTGGAATGGGCTACAAGACCATCGCCAAGCAGCTTGGTGAGAAGGTGACAACAGTTGGTGCGATTATTCGCAAATGGAAGAAACACAAAATAACTGTCAATCTCCCTCGGCCTGGGGCTCCATGCAAGATCTCAACTCATGGAGTTGCAATGATCATGAGAACGGTGAGGAATCAGCCCAGAACTACACGGGAGGATCTTGTCAATGATCTCAAGGCAGCTGGGACCATAGTCACCAAGAAAACAATTGGTACCACACTACGCCGTGAAGGACTGAAATCCTACAGCGCCCGCAAGGTCCCCCTGCTCAAGAAAGCACATATACAGGCCCGTCTGAAGTTTGCCAATGAACATCTGAATGATTCAGAGGAGAACTGGCTAAAAGTGTTGTGGTCAGATGAGACCAAAATCGAGCTCTTTGGCATCAACTCAACTCGCCGTGTTTGGAGGAGGAGGAATGCTGCCTATGACCCCAAGAACACCATCCCCACCGTCAAACATGGAGGTGGAAACATTATGCTTTGGGGGTGTTTTTCTGCTAAGGGGACAGGACATCTTCACCGCATCACAGGGACGATGGACGGGGCCATGTACTGTCAAATCTTGGGTGAGAACCTCCTTCCCTCAGCCAGGGCATTGAAAATGGGTCGTGGATGGGTATTCCAGCATGACAATGACCCAAAACACACGGCCAAGGCAACAAAGGAGTGGCTCAAGAAGAAGCACATTAAGGTCCTGGAGTGGCCTAGCCAGTCTCCAGACCTTAATCCCATAGAAAATCTGTGGAGGGAGCTGAAGTTTCGAGTTGCCAAACGTCAGGCTCGAAACCTTAATGACTTGGAGAAGATCTGCAAAGAGGAGTGGGACAAAATTCCTCCTGAGATGTGTGCAAACCTGGTGGCCAACTAAAAGAAACGTCTGACCTCTGTGATTGCCAACAAGGGTTTTGCAACCAAGTACTGTCATGTTTTGCAGTGGGGTCAAATACTTATTTCTCTAATTAAAATGCAAATCAATTTATAACATTTTTGACATGCGTTTTTCTGGATTTCTTTGTTGTTATTCTGTGTCTCACTGTTCAAATAAACCTACCATTAAAAGTATAGAATGATCATGTCTTTGTCAGTGGGCAAATGTACAAAATCAGCAGGGGATCAAATACTTTTTTCCCTCACTGTAACTTATAGTTATAAGATATTTTGCTGGCAAACATTAGTTGTGAATTTCAAGCGTAACTTCAAATCAAATCACATTTTATTTGCCCCATGCGCCGAATACAACAGGTGTAGACATTACAGTGAAATGCTTACTTACAAGCCCTTAACCAAGGGGCCCTTAACCAACAATGCAAAGTAAAACAAATAAAAAAAGTGTCAAGCAAAAAAAATATAAGCAAATGACTAAAGAGCAGCAGTAAAATAAAATAACAGTAGGGAGGCTATATACAGGGGGGTACCGGTGCAGAGTCAATGTGCGGGGGCTAACTTGATCACCTCTCTTGTGCTTCTCAACAGTGGATCGCCACATCATGTTTGCGCCATGTGGTCTTTGTAAACATACTTAATAGAATTTTTGTGAAAAATAAAAAGGTTTTTGACTGTATATACGGTAGACCGCCCAAGCCTACTGCTTGAGTAATTTATGACCTGCTTGTGCAATGTTCTCTGTGTGTGTGTGTGTGTGTGTGTGTGTGTGTGTGTGTGTGTGTGTGTGTGAGAGAGAGAGATAGTGATAGAGAGACGGAGAGGATCTATTGGGAAGAGCCGCAAGGTTGACTGAATGAAGATAGGTTGCATAGCCTACCTCTACAGTATGTCCAATTCCTTGTGGTTTTGAGTGGAGGTTTTCCTACAAATTTTGATTTAAAACAAATATAGGTGTCTTGATTAGGATCCTCTTGTAGGTGAGGAGCTACTACTGGAATGGGGATGGAGACGGGATATAGGCTATAGGCTACTTGGCTTGCGCCATGAAGACAACAGGAATAGCCAAATCGTGATGGCATATCCCAGTGCAGAGAGAATGTATTCATAAATCTATTATTTGAAAACCTCACAGTATGCAAGTGTTCGAATAGAGCAATTTCTGTGTTAAGAGATTGTTTGGTTGATTAATTACAGTACCTGATCAGCCTATTAATAACGCATAGCCAGGTAGAGTAGAGTAGGCCTGCTGCTGGCCTATCCTGACATAATCCTCCCTCCAATAGACCTTATCTGCATATCTACAGCATATTGATATAAAGCAAAACCTTTTGTTAGGGCTACATTTTGTTATCCTTGTTTGAATTGTCATGAGAATAATTTGTATAGCCTTATTGCTATGACATATCAATGCTTCAAATACCGGTAATAAACAAGCCATATGTGTTCCATGTGTCTGTAGCAGTGGAGGCTGGTGAGAGGAGCTATAGGAGGACGGCCTCATTGTAATGACTGGAATGGAATTAATGTAACGGAGTCAAACATGTGGTTTCCGTATGTTTGATCTGTTTGATTCTGTTCCATTAATTCCATTCCAGCTATTACAAAGAGCCCGTCCTCCTATAGCTCCTCCCAGTAGTGTAGGCTACTTCTGTCTGATATTGTAATTGTTGTATTCCATGTGGTGAAGCTTAGATTTATTTTAGCAAAAAATAAAAAACAAGACTAGTATTAGTATTTAAATAGTTAGGCTAATCTAAGACATTACATACATGCATTTTCTTCTTCAATATTTAGGTTACAGTATTTTCTAATATTGTATATGGAGGCTATAGGCCACTCCGAGTCTCTATTCACGTTTTTTTCTCTTCTAGGTTTAGAAGCTGGGTGTTGATTGTTTTTCCTCACATCTGAAAATAACCTCTCCCTCACATCTGAAAGCATGAAATGGCCAGTGACGATTCCCCGCTGAACACGTATGAATGCTTCCAGGGACTTCAACAAAAAGGATCAGCCATCAAGGTCACCAGTTCCCCCTGACAAATGCCACGTTTAAATAACACTCGAATCGTTTTAAAAACACTTTAGTAGTTTGGCAATTACATGCGTTTTATTCCATAAATGTTGCAATTGCAAGTCCTAACCTTTTAGTGAACACCTAAAAAGATCGGAGTTTGACATGACTTAGAGGAGTTAAACAACAGCATATACTGGGACCAGGTTAAGCATATGGCCTATTAAACTGGCATATAATAAAATGCATATTTTATTAGATCCGTTTTTAATTGAATGCTTTCTATCTGAGGTCTGTTGCTCATGCAGGGATTTCATATTTCGAATGATATTAATTTCCAAAAAGAGCACTCTGCTCATCATTTTTGTTCCGATCATCTGGGAACGAAAGAATAAATGAATAAATTAATTATTTAAAAGAAAGAGAGAAAGAAAATAAGTTATGTGCATATTCCATTTTATTGTAGGCTATGCATGTAGGCCAATCCCTTTCACTAACTACAAAGACAATTTGATTTAACCTATGATACTAATGGGTCCATGAATTCTCTAGAATGTCTTCTTATAGTTCAATTCAACAACGCTCTGCTTAATTGCTTGATTTGGTTCAAACAATTCCAAGGTATCACAGATGTCTTGATTTGACCACATTTGAGACAATTCAATTGTCCTGACTGGCCTACTACTACATTTAAAAATGAATTTTACAAATTATTTCTGCATTTTGTAGGCTAAATTGATAGATGAAGTTGGGCAGTACTCATTCTCACACACGTACAATAGCAAAGTCTTTCTGTATATGGAGGAGTAATTTAGTCATTTAGCAGACGCTCTTATCCAGAGCGACTTACAGGAGCAATTAGGGTTAAGTGCCTTGCTCAAGGGCACATCAACAGATTTTTCACCTAGTCGGCTCAGGGATTAGAACCAGCGACCTTTCGGTTACTGGCACAACGCTCTTAACCACTAAGCTACCTGCCGCCCAAATATGCTATTTGATTCTGTCAGCTGTGCCCCCACATTGGGGCGGCGCCCCACTTGTGATTGGTGAATTGTTTTAAGACGGTCATACCAAAGACCATTTAGCTATTTGATTTAGAATTTTAGGACCCCTTTATATATCAAAAATATATACTAAATTATTTGATGAAATATTGAATTTGGCCTTACTGCTATTAGCCTGTAGAAACGGATTGAATAACAGATTCATACATGTGAAAAACACATAGTAAAAAAAGTGTCTATCGTTATATCTGAGAGATATTAGGAAATTATTATTATTATTTTTACACATATTGAACCCCTTTTTTCACACTAAAATACTTCCATATATACTTACATTTTTTTTTAAAACTGGTACCGGCTACCTTCAGACGAGTCTTGTGAGGCTTGAACGGCCTAGAGCAAAACAACCGACATGTAGGTGTTCGTGAGAGTCTCATCATACATAGCTTCTAGGCCAAACCGTTTGGACACTACAGACGTTTTCATGAGACCGATTTTCGGGATGTCTCACGGTCTGACAAACACTGCTGTAGCTCTGCCACCTTTCACTGCAGATGCGGAAGTACGACACTGGCGGATGGAGTGGATTGAGCAGGCAGAGATTGACCCCATGCAAAAAAAAAACAGATACAGTATTTCTATTTTAAACAGACGATTTCAATGGGGATTTTCTATTATGCTGGGAATACAGACATGCATCTTTTGGTCACAGATACCTTAAACAAAAGGTAGGGGCATGGATCAGAAAACCAGTCAGTATATGGAGTGACCACCATTTGCCTCATACAGTGGCTTGCGAAGGATTCACCCCTGTTGGCATTTTTCCTATTTTGTTGCCTTACAACCTGGAATTAAAATTGATTTGGGGGGGGGGTTGTATCATTTGATTTACACAACATTCCTACCACTTTGAAGATGCAAAATATTTGTTTCTTGTGAAACAAACAAGAAAAAATACAAAAAAACTGAACTTGAGCATGCATAACTATTCACCCCCCCAAAGTCAATAATTTGTAGCGCCACCTTTTGCAGCAATTACAGCTGCAAGTCTCTTGGGGTATGTCTCTATAAGCTTGACACATCTAGCCACTGGGATTTTTGCCCATTCTTCAAGGCAAAACTGCTCCAGCTCCTTCAAGTTGGATGGGTTCCGCTGGTGTACATCAATCTTTAAGTCATACCACAGATTCTCAATTGGATTGAGGTCTGGACTTTAACTAGGCCATTCCAAGACATTTAAATGTTTCCCCTTAAACCACTCGAGTGTTGCTTTAGCAGTATGCTTAGGGTCATTGTCCTGCTGGAAGGTGAACCTCTGTCCCAGTCTCAAATCTCTGGAAGACTGAAACAGGTTTCCCTCAAGAATTTCCCTGTATTTAGGGCCACCCATCATTCCTTCAATTCTGACCAGCTTCCCAGTCCCTGCCGATGAAAAACATCCCCACAGCATGATGCTGCCACCACCATGTTTCACTGTGGGGATGGTGTTCTCGGGGTGATGAGAGGTGTTGGGTTTGCGCCAGACATAACGTTTTCCTTTATGGCCAAAAAGCTCAAATTTAGTCTCTTCTGACCAGAGTACCTTCTTCCATATGTTTGGGGAGTCTCCCACATGCCTTTTGGCGAACACCTAATGTGTTTGCTTAATTTTTTCTTTAAGCAATGGCTTTTTTCTGGCCACTCTTCCGTAAAGCCCAGCTCTGTGGAGTGTACGGCTTAAAGTGGTCCTATGGACAGATACTCCAATCTCCGCTGTGGAGCTTTGCAGCTCCTTCAGGGTTATCTTTGGTCTCTTTGTTGCCTCTCTGATTAATGCCGTCCTTACCTGGTCCGTGAGTTTTGGTGGGCGGCCCTCTCTTGGCAGGTTTGTTGTGGTGCCATATTCTTTCAGTTTCTTAATAATGGATTTAATGGTGCTCCGTGGGATGTTCAAAGTTTCGGTATTTTTTTATAACCCATTCCTGACCTGTACTTCTCCACAACTTTGTCCCTGACCTGTTTGGAGAGCTCCTTGGTCTTAATGGTGCCGCTTGCTTGGTGGTGCCTCTTGCTTAGTGGTGTTGCAGACTCTGGGGCCTTTCAGAACAGGTGTATATATACTGAGATCATGTGACAGATCATGTGACACTTAGATTGCACACAGGTGGACTTTATTAAACTAATTATGTGACTTCTGAAGGTAATTGGTTGCACCAGACCTTATTTAGGGTCTTCATAGCAACAGGCGTGAATACATATGCACGCACCAATTTTCCGTTATTTATTTTGTATAATTTTTTGAAACAAGTAATTTTTTTCATTTCACTTCACCAATTTGGACTATTTTGTGTATGTCCATTACATGAAATCCAAATAAAAATCAATTTAAATTACAGGTTGTAATGCAACAAAATAGGAAAAACGTCAAGGGAGATGAATACTTTTGCAAGGCACTGTATAACGCGACACATCTCCTTCGCATAGAGTTGATCAGGCTGTTGATTGTGGCCTGTGGAATTTTGTCCCACTCCTCTTTAATGGCTGTGCGAAGTTGCTGGATATTGGCGGAAACTGGAACAAGCTGTCGAAGACATCAATCCAGAGCATCCCAAACATGCTCAATGGGTGACATGTCTGGTGAGTATGCAGGCCAAGGAAGAACTGGGACATTTTCAGCTTCCAGGAATTGTTTACAGATCCTTGCGACATTGGGCCGTTCATTATCATGCTGAAACATGAGGTGATGACGGCGGATGAATGGCACGACAGTGGGCCTCAGGATCTCGTCACGGTATCTCTGTGCATTCAAATTGCCATCGATAAAATGCAATTGTGTTCGTTGTCCGTAGCTTATGCCTGCCCATACCATAACCCCACCACCACCAAGGGGCACTCTGTTCACAACGTTGACATCAGCAATCCGCTTGCCCACACAATGCCATACACGCTGTCTGCCATCTGCCTGGTACATTTGAAACCGGGATTCATCCGTGAAGAGCACACTTCTCCAGCGTGCCAGTGGCCATCAAAGGTGAGCATTTGCCCACTGAAGTCGGTTACAACGCCGAACTGCAGTCAGGTAAAGACCCTGAGATGATTTTCCCTGAGATGGTTTCTGACAGTTTGTGGAGAAATTATTCGGTTGTGCAAACCCACAGTTTCATTAGCTGTCCGGGTGGCTGGTCTCAGACGATCCCGCAGGTGAAGAAGCCGGATGTGGAAGTCCTGGGCTGGCGTGGTTACACGTGATCTGTGGTTGTGAGGCCGGTTGAACGTATTGCCAAATTCTCTAAAACGACGTTGGAGGTGGCTTATGGTAGTGAAATTAGCATTAAATTATCAGGCAACACCTCTGGTGGACAGCAACATTCCTGCAGTCAGCATGCCAATTGAACGCTCCCTCAAAACGCGAGACATCAGTGGCATTGTGTTGTGTGACAAAACTGCACATTTTAGAGTGGCCTTTTATTGTCCCCAGCACAAGGTGCACCTGTGTAATGATCATGCTTTTTAATTAGCTTCTTGATATGCCACACCTGTCAGGTGGATGGATAGATTAAGTTGGAAAAGGAGAAATGTCCACTAACAGGGTTGTAAACAAATGTGTGTGTAAATGTGAGACAAATAAGCTTTTTGTGCATATTGAACATTTCTGGGATTTTTATTTCAGCTCATGAAACATGGGACCAACACTTTACATGTTGCGTTTATATTTTTGTTCAGTATACACCCAACAGGAGTCAAAGGACAGAAGGATACACTAGCTAGAACCTTCTCATCGCGGCTCTGGTAGGACAAAAGAGCGTGGCCAATTTTATCGTTTCCCCACATGTTGTTCATCATGTTCTATGGAGGTGACATGTTGTGTGGACTTAAACAGCATACAACCTGGTGTATCACAAAGCATCATCAAATTAGCTAGCCAGCTACAGTAATTTTGAGAAACATTGAGAAATAGTTTGGTAGATTTTTTGGCCAAATTAATCAGTTATCTACCTTTGGTAAGCAGCTAGGTATAGCTAGCTAGTAGCTTGCTAGCTAGTTAGCTCCCATGCCAATTTCAAGTATTTCTAAACTATTATCTGACTAAACTATTATCTGACATTTTATATCTTCTCAAAGAAACTGCCCGTAGTTAGAAAACTTGGCATCATATTTCTGTCATGCTGCTTTGTTGACAACTCCTACCACCTCGTGCCACAGGTATTCAGCCAATCAGCGACCACCACTGGATTCTGCGTGTGTGTGTGTGTGTTTGTGTGTGTGTGTGTTTGTGTGTGTGTCAGTGGAGGCTGCTGAGGGGAGGACGGCTCATAATAATGGCTGGAACTGAGCAAATGGAATGACATCAAACACATGGAAACCATGTGTCTGATGTATTTGATACCATTCCACTGATTCCGCTGCAGGCATTACCACGAGCCCGTCCTCCCCAATTAAGGTGCCACCAACCTCCTGTTGTGTGTGTGTGTGTGTGCATGTATGATAATGCACCTCCACAAAGGCCAATGTCACCCAGTGTTGGTGATAACTACATTACATTTAATAACCACTAGATGGTGTCACAGTACTATTGTGTGGGTGCCTGATCCTTTGGACAAGACTCTTTGTAAAGGAATGCAAGGACGCATTTGTCAACTTTTACTGGAACATTTCTCCAGTGGTGTATATATGGTTATGGATCACATAGAAGCTAATAATGACGTCCAGAAAAGTCATGTTCGTACTGTTTAAATTAGGAGGCTTATAGCTTACATCGATCCATATGTCTGCTATGAATGTCATGAAATCCTAAAAATATTTATGTTAAAGAATCACAGTATGATAAGAATAGGTTTTACGCTTTGGATCAGAAATATGTCTTTCTATTTGTCAATTCACCATTGCTCTCTCTCTCTCTCTCTCCATTCTCTCTCCTCTCTCTCTCTGCCACACAAATTAGAGCAGCATATCATTAGCTCATAGTTATGTTATGGGCCGCCCTGTTGGTCTTGTCTCAGGTCCTCTGTGGGTCTGAATAGCCATGGGAAAGAGAGGGGGAAGCTTTCATAGATGTACAAACAGCCAGCACTGTGAGCCACTATGGAGATTACAAGTAGCCCTTCATTAAACCATAGTCCCGTCTAACGGACCCTTTTGCCTGTGGTCTTTATTCATTTCCCCTGTTCCTTTCTCTCCGAATAGCGTCCAGCAGGTGAATGTAAAGAAACGCCAAAGGACTCCCCTCCGACCAGCCTTTCACATGTGGACAATACCCCGGCCCACCTCTTGTACCGCCACATTAAAAGCCTAATTAATGCTCTTCCTGTTAGGTATTGATTGAGGGTGAAAAACTAAAACCAACAAAGACCCTGTGCCAGAACCCCCCAAACGAACCCCTCCATCCCTCCAAATGTTGGGATTGAAATTCTTTGCAAGGTTTTTGTTTTATCTCTCTCTCTGTGTGTGTGTGTCTGTGTGTGTGTGTGTCTATGCCAGGGGTGTATAGCAGAGAAGGCTATCATTAATTTGGAGGCTGCTCAGGAAAAGAGGAATTAAAGATCTCACTTTTAGATATATTTTATTATTATGTAGATTATTTCTCACAATTCAATGTCGCACACAATGATTCTAAAGACAACCGGGTGTATAAAGCCTGATGTAATATCCCCATGCCCTGTTCAGTTACCTTTTTTTGGATTCCATTAAAAGTCAAAATAACAAATTCACAGGAAGTCCTTAATTTGTCTGTTTCAAAAAATTAAATAAAAAATCTGTCAGCTCAGTTAGTATTTTTGTAATCCTGTGTTTTTATGCAACACACGCAAATGCACACTTTCATTGTTTACTGAATACCAAGAGAAAGTGCAAGTTGTCACTGTTGTCTTGACATGATTTGCATTGAGGAAATGGCGATTAATAAGTGAAGCCAAGGGTAAAAGAATACTGAGCTTTAATTTGATAAAGTTTACCTTAGGGGTTGTCATTGGTTGCCATATATAGGCATATATCTAAAAAGTATTTCACATTTAGTTTATACATTTTAATCCGCTTCTGTAATTAATGATTTATGAAAGCGAGCGGCTCTCCAGAGTTTGGCTGGTCCTGTAAAATTAGCAACATTTGAAAATTGTCATTCATCTAACTCAACTGAAGACTGTTCAGGTTCTGGTGTGTTGTTCTTTCTTTGCCTCTAAAGATAATTATTCAGTCGCTGCATCCTTTCAATATAATTTCTGTGAAATGTGTGATATTTAGCATTTGCCTCCTATTAGTAACAGAATTAGGGTGATCTTCCACACCATATGGTGTTGCTTTGTTGAAACTTTCCCATATTCATCAAAATCACGTTTTGAGGAGATGATTTTAGAGGACTCTTGTCATTGTTATGTAAACAAGCATTTTTGTATGTTAAGATATTTATGAAGGAATGCTGTGGGTAAAAGAGGAAACAGCGGGAAAATTAGTGTTTAGCATATTTGTGAATATGTGAATAAAAATCAAATCAAATTGTATTTGTCACATGCGCTGAATACAACAGTAAAATGCTTACTTACATGCCCTTAACCAACAAAGAAACATTTGCTAAATAAACTAAAGGAAAAATAGTAACACAATAAAATAACAATAACGAGGCTATATACAAGGATGCGTGTGTGTGTGTTTCTGTCTGTGTAGAGATTCCTCAAAAATCCATAAATATTGTATTTCTTTGTTTGATGGATATTTGACACATTACTGTTTCCCCAACAAATACCAGTGTCATATTTTTCCTTTTGTCAGTCATCTTCCAAACAGTGAATCCTGACAATTATACCGGGGAAATTCCTGATCCAAACCAGCGTATTCTGTCTGCTGATCACTTCCATCCCATTCTGTGCTATAGCAGACCTCTCCCTATATTGCACCGATCTTTGTTTCTGCATTTTCTGTTGCATCACTCATCAATTTAAATGCTAAAATAGCTTTTACAAAACTAATAAATCATACAATCTATTTCATCCATTACTACAATGTGTATCTGTGTTGATAATATACAGAGTTAAAATGCTATTATGAAAACCTGGTAATTTGTGCTGTAGCCTACCAGTGAACATTTTCAATAATTAAATAGCTAATTCCCTATTCCAGCAACAGAGGGCGATGTGCATTGGGCTAACATTGGCCTACATCCCAATTGCTGGACCAATATGAATAATGTGAATTATAATTGTAATGGGACTATCATTTGTCTGTGTATGCTTTTGTAATAGTTTGATGATCACATTATTACTAATTATTAAACAACATCTTAATAATGCTGGTAGGAACTACATTAAAGTTGGTTTCATTTCACTAGACATTATTTGGATGGGCATATAAATAATTGGAAATTAACTAGCTTTACCTTCGGCGTGATAATATTGTAAATAATAGACAATCCCACTAGAGAATATTTCTTGATTTAGTGGATTCATGTATTTTTCACAATGACGCTAAGCTGCAAAGGAATGCAACACACTGTAAGAAAGGCATCCTCCTTCAGAGGAAATGTACGTGTTTGAAAATGAGGTGATGGAGGGAGAGATATGGGGGGAGAGTCAGAGAAAGAGGCCCCTCAGGCTAAATCTTCTATGGTAAAGTGACTCTGGGCTGTGGCTGAAGTGTATTTAACACAACCTACGCAGTTATCAGAGAAGGGTTAGGGTACCACGCCTACACCCAGACCCTGCAGCTCCCTTGATTCAAAACACACACACACACACCCACACACACACACGCTCAGAGACGTACACCTACACCGAGGCCTTGGAGGCTCCCTGACACCGTAACTATCTACCCTCTGCTCCTCTTCCTTCCACTCATGTTGTTGAGACTCACAGGCCACCTGACGCTGGCTCTCTGCGTGCATGACTCACACCTGCAGCTTCAGTAGCCTCAAGTTATTTTAAAGACTAGAATTGATTGTGGTATTTGCATTGATTCAGGTTGGGGCTACTTCTGTTAACGCAATGAATAGGATGTAAAATAATGTGTGTTAGCATTAGGGTTGCAAAATTCCGGGAACTTTCAATAAATACCCTGGTTTTTCAAGAAATTCTGTTAATCCTTCAACCGGGATTTCGGGAAAACCAGGGAATTTATTGAATGTCCCTGAATTCTGCAACCCTAGTTACAATTATTTGTGGTGGTATGCTTGTATTAATCACCATTGATCGCATATACGTGAATGTACACATTTACACGTCTTTACACATAGGTATTACACAAATATCCACCCACCCACAATGTATTTATAAAGAGTAGAGCGATACTACATTAAGAGACAGATACACATCCAACTAGCTTTCACACTCACTTCAAAATTGGACGTTCATCCATGTTTCTCAAACGTCAAATTTCAAAGTTCTTCCAAATGTCACATTTAGAAGTGTTTTAGGTTAAGTTTAGGCAATAACTCCACATTTTTAAGGTTAGGGTTAAGTTTAGGATTCCCTGGATTCAAGCAGGCAATCTTTGGCACCAGAGACAGATACACATTCAACTAGCTCTCACAGTCTCACATCAGAATTAGACGTTCATCCATGTTTCTTAAACTTCAAATTTCAAAGTTCTTCCAAACGTAACATTTTGAAGTGTTTAAGGCTAAGTTTAGGTATTAACCAGAGGCAAATGCTTACACCCATCCGCCATCCCCGTCCACAACACCCTAGAAAAACAGAAACCTACTTGAAGGTAACAGCGCTCACTGTTGCCGCTAGTGAACGGTTTCAAAGTCATCTCCCGACATCCTCAGACATGGATGGACGTCGAATACTGACTTATATCATGGGTGACCTGGCTGACACCTTTGTGCCTGTGTCTTTATCACAGTAATTAGCATAATATGGAACAGGAAATTCCAGATGAATCAGAAATACATGAATTTCCCTCTCACTAATTCAGTGTAAATAAAGCTCCAATGTGTGCACGTGCTTTAACAATTATCAGCCAAATCAGCTCAGGTTTAGTGTTGCGAATGACTTTTGCATCGGTCATGTCTCAAATGAATTTACAGAAGGAAGAGGCAAGATATTCTTCTTAATTCTAAAGACATTGTGGTGGATGAGACAGCCTATAGGGAGGAGGTCAGAGACCTGGCCGTGTGGTGCCAGGACAACAACCTCTCCCTCAACGTGACCAAGACAAAGGAGATGATTGTGGACTACAGGAAAAAAAAGAGGACTGAGCACGCCCCCATTCTCATCGACAGGGCTGTAGTGGAACAGGTTGAGAGCTTCAAGTTCCTTGGTGTCCACATCACCAACGAACTATCATGGTCCAAACACACCAAGACAGTCGTGAAGAGGGCACGACAAAGCCTATTCCCCCTCAGGAGACTGAAAAGATTTGGCATGGGTCCTCAGATCCTCAAAAAATTATACAGCTGCACCATTGAGAGCATCCTGACCGGTTGCATCACCGCCTGGTATGGCAACTGCTTGGCCTCCGACCGCAAGGCACTACAGAGGGTAGTGCGTACGGCCCAGTACATCACTGGGGCCAAGCTTCCTGCCATCCAGGACCTCTATACCAGGCGGTGTCAGAGGAATGCCCTCAAAACACCCTAGTCATAGACTGTTCTCCCTGCTACCGCACGGCAAGCGGTACCGGAGTGTCAAGTCTAGGTCCAAAAGACTTCTCAACAGCTTCTACCCCCAAGCCATAAGACTCCTGAACAGCTAATCATGGCTACCCGGACTATTTGCACTGCCCCCCCACCCCATCCTTTTTACGCTGCTGCTACTCTGTTAATTATTTATGCATAGTCACTTTAACTCTACCCACATGTACATATTACTTCAACTATCTCAACTAGCCGGTGCCCCCGCACATTGACTCTGCACCGGTATCCCCCTGTATATATAGCCTCCCTACTGTTATTTTATTTTACATCTGCTCTTTTTTTCTCAACACTTTTTTAGTTGTTGTTTTATTTTTACTTTTTTTGTTAAAAATAAATGCACTGTTGGTTAAGGGCTGTAAGTAAGCATTTCACTGTAATGTCTGCACCTGTTGTATTCCGCGCATTTGATTTGATTTGATTTGATTTGATGTGCAGTTAATTTGTAAACATATACATACTGTATGTCCATCCTTGTTGTCTTTGGGCACGTGTCTGGTCATGCACATATTTGGTCACCAACTGAGGTGGACTTTGAGTAAAGGGAGAGCCAGAGAGTAGGTCTATCCCTGAGTGACTGGGGGCAGGAGGGGAGGTGGTGAAGAGAGGATGATATGGTGTGTGTGTTTCCACCAGGCCCAACCCTGTATGGAGTGACTGGCAGCCAGGACATGGCCCCTGGCAGCCAGAACATGGCCCCTGCCACCCCACTCCATGAGAGCACAAACAGGGACATACTGTCACACACTCGACCCCCAGTGACAGCCGACGTGACACAGAGGGGGACTTCAGGGTGTGGGGACCTCTGAACACATATATCACAGTGAAGGAGTGTCAGGAGTGTCAGTAAGTCCTCTCCTCATCACATACCCGCATCCTATGGCCCAAAAACTGGGCCTGTATCCTGATCCGGGCTGGCCCTGCCAGATACGGATCAGCGCCGCGGTCAGGGACGTCGGTGTTGGCATGCCGACATGTCTGGGTATGGTGTTGATGAAGTGAGGCCCTGAATTAAAAGTGTGGTCGACCCTAAAGAGGGGCTAACCTGATTTGACTAGCTAACTCGATTTTACTGGGCTCTGATAGTTAGCAAGAGAGAGAGGGAGAGAGCTATGACGAGAGAGATGGACTCCTGCCAGGTTTCAGCCATTAATGGCAGCAAATGCATCCAAATGAGCCAAAGGTTTAGCATTAAACTAATCTGAAATGTTAACGTCTGTGCATGTATTCAAGGGTTATCATTATGATCATCTAATACAAGTCCATTAAGCTAAATGCACTACAGTGTGCCAAAGATTTAGCATTGCAATCATTGTAAGCATATCCAAGGCCATTTTCAGTCATGTCTTATTAGGCCTACTGCTGACCATCAATGCCAAAGAGGAATCAAATATTTAGCCTAGATTTTATATTTAAAGATACTAACTTTTAAGATATGAGTTGAATGCATTTGCCGTGCCATATTTATTAATTTTTTATTAATTATTGAAATAGCTAGCATAACCCATATCGTGGCAAATTTTGTCATGAGAAATGTTTTTAATTATACTGGATTCCCGAAGTATTTGGAAAGGTGAAGTAGTGTCAAGAAAGCCGGTGGTGAGATGCAAAACACACAAGCAGCTGATTGAGCCCAGGTGGTTGGCGACGGGTCGGGAGAGAAAATACTTCACCATTAGGCGGCCATTTACGCCCATCAATATGAACTGTCAGCATTACTGTTTGTGTAGAAAACAGGGTCTCTTTGCTTTGTATGTAAAGTGTTGTTGCCTCTCTCCTGTCCTCAAAGAGCATTAATCAATAGTGCTCAAGGACACCGGCCTCTCTAAAGAGCTGTTGCTCATCTCGCAACGATGAGACACATGAAAGCCAGCGAGGGGTTTTAAAGATAAGATATAGAGAGAGAGCCTGTTGAGCAAAAGGGGGCAGGGGAAGAGAAATTCCCCACTCATTAAAGATCAACCGCTCAGTGCTCGACTAACGAGCCCTTTTCCTTGGAAGTAAACAAACACGCGGAGGTAACCAACCATAAGACACAGGCACATGATTCTAGACATTAGCAGACGGCCCCAAAATGGAAAATTTGAAAAAGGTGTGACTGGCTGTCAGTCTTGTGGGGCTGTGGCTGTGGGGCTTCTTAAGGTCCTCTCTGTAGTCTTCGGTATGGTCTATCTGTGGTCTCCGGCATGAGTCCTGGCTCCTGAAGACCCACCCCTGCTGGGCCTGTAATCCTGTTTTAAGAACCAGGAGGATGGCATTCTCTGCTCTGTCTTGACCTCTGGGTCTGCTCAGTGTGTGAGGGGATTAGCAGAGTAGGTCCCAAGAATCCCCACCGTCACAGTGTGGAGCTGACCCAGTGACCCTGTACCCTGTGAGGATGGGTGTAGCTCCACTATGGGTGGGCAACGAAGGCTGTATTAGCCCCTCTGTTCCCCACTTAATGAGGTGTGCTGACAGGCACCAGGTAAGGGAGGTCGCCAGGGTCAAGGACCCCCGCGGTGCCACACAAAAAGAGCCAGAGGATCACCTGCCACTCTCCAGATCAAATGAGGGCTTAGAGAGGAGGCTCCCCTCTCGCCAAATCTCCCCATGAATGCTCAGACAGGCCAGGCAGGGGATACTGGGTGACCTCCCTCAGCTAAGCTCCTGTCAGAGACCCTACACCTCTACACAGACCCACACTCCAGCTCCAAGCCCCTCCCTGCTCCCATCAAGTTCTTAATTCCTACTCTCAGCCAGTCACCAAATACAATGGTGCATAATGGACCTATAATCAACCCCACGGCCACTAGGCCTTTTCTCTACTTGCAGTCCCCATGTTGAGCAGGCCCGGTGAGCAGCAATGAGATGTTAATTAGCCCTCAAATCCACAGGGATAATCTGCCGGCACATTCAGGTGCACTTAGTCCACTCAGCATAAAATCTCTATGTACAACACGTTTTTTAGAAAAAGGTTGAAATACAGTAGAAACTCTAGGTTTCGGATTAATAAATGAGACATTCAGAACACAAAACAAAGTGCTCAGACATGATGGATGTAGCCTTGCTTTCCTATTCTTTTTTATTGGTCTGGCGCTGTTGGCGGTAGGTGCACCTGGTTCAGCTGCCCTGTGCGCCGGGTAGGTGAAGTGTTCCCATTTTGAACCATTTCATGTGTCTGAAGGTACAAACTTTGCCTTCCCGACAGGCCCGGGGAGCAAATCAAGTGCACTATTGGCCTACCGCTGGCCAATCAGATGGCTCAGATTACCATGTCTGCAGTAACATAGCAGGCGTACAAGAAAGCAAAGTTGATACGTGAGATTTCAAAACGTTTAAAACCATGACTAGAGAGACTGTCAACAAATACAGCAAAGAGCTGCTGTTTTTATGAGTGAATTCATGTTTAAGTTCTTACTCAGCACTGTCAACACTTTGTATTCAACCCTTTTATAAGCCATAACATTTGCGTTCTTCCTATTTCCACTCAGCGCTACAACAAGCACTGCAGCAGTAATGAATGGGTAGGAAAGTGAATCTATAACGGCTTGTTTTTTTTATGTGGAGGAATATTTCACTTTCTCTGTTCATATGAATTTGTGCATGAGGCAGAAATAATGCAGTGCGACTCGAGTATCGCTATCATCTGGAAGACGGTGTCCCTTTTTGGTCAGTGTCAGTGGAGGAAAGGGAGAGCGGAGGGATGTTGAGAGGCGGACTCTCAGTCTGCTGCTCTCTCCCTCCGCTGACACTGACCATCAGATGCAGGCACCATCAGCCCAATAAAATAAAAATAAAAAGTGAATTATTTAAAATGTATGCTCACTCAGCTGTGCCTTACAAGTAATACAACAACTGATCTATTACCGGTGTGATCATATAGCCTATCTCAAATTTTGAAATATATATATTTTTTTTTAATTGGTCCGAACAACAATGCATTGGCAAGGGAATTCAAGCAAAGCCAATATCCGGTGATAATGTATTGGACCTATAGCCTACTGCACAAACCTAATTGCGACAGTACTCCTCCAAATAACCTAATCAAAGAGGAGCGTGTGACAGGGTAAGTAAGGGGTGGGACAAGCTGAGTACCTCACACAATATCCCCTGTCAGTCAACCCTACTGAGGGGGGCGGCCAGTGGCCCTTAGGGCTCTGCAATTGCCCTTAATCCGCCAGCTAATAAGTTCAGAGCAGGGCCATATGCTCCTATGCCGTGTGTGAGGAGGGGAGTGTTGCCCCATGCTACTTACACCAGGCCGGTGCTTTCTCAGGTACCCCCCCCCCGCACGGCCAGACCCTTTGTATTGCAGGATCAGCCCTCTCCACACTGTGAATGGGCCCAATTGATTAAACCCCACCGTATAATTGTCAGCAAATCTCACCAAATCATTTACCATCCATTTGAAAAGCACAATGCACGCTTCTCCTTTTCTCTCTTTTCTCTCTCCTTCTCCTCCCCTGATTCTCCTCCTCCTTCTCTTTTCACGGCGCCAGGTTTGTCCCCGCGCGCCTCAGCTCTCCATCCCCCCTGTGTGAGCAGAGGTAGAGGGAGGAGGAGGATGGGGAGAGGGAAAATTGTCACACCCTGGTGTTGGGACTCATTATTGTTTATCCAGGGTGTGTGCAGTCTATGTGTTTGTGTTCTATGTTGGGTGTCTAGGTTGTTGTTTTTCTAGGTTTGTTCAATGACTCCCAATCGGAGGTAACGAGTGTCAGCTGTTCGGCTCGTTATCTCTGATTGGGAGCCATATTTATTTCTGTATGTTTTCCTGTGGGGTTGTGGGTTTTTGTTTCCGTTACGGTGAGTCCACCGTGGACAGAAAAACCCACCAAAGAAAGACCAAGCAGCGTGTCCAGGAGCAAGGTGACTGGACATGGGAGGAGGCGCCGGGCAAGGAGATGGAGAGGCTGGCGATGGCCCAGGTGGGCACAGCGTGGTCCTGGGAGGACATGCTCGGAGGCAAGGGACCTTGGGGGAAGATCAAGGCCCTGGCAAGAGAGGAGCATCGGCGGCAGCAGGTTCAACGTCGTAAGGACGAGAGGCAACCCCAAGAAATTTTTGGGGGGGGGCACATGGCTTGGGCGACGGAGCAGCAGGAGGCCGCCACAAGGCAGAGTCAGAGGGCTGCCAGGTTAAGGGGGCTGACGGAGGCAGAGAAGGGAAGGATTCAGTGGGCTACCAGGTCAAGGGGGCTACTGGGTAAAGCAGAGAGGGAAGGTGTTGAGGCACGGCGTGAGGTACTGGGGTGTGTAACCAGTTCGGTCCGGCCCGTTCCTGATCCTCGGTTGAGGCCAGTGGTGTGTGTTCCCGGTATGGACCGGCCTGTTCCTACTCCACGCACCAGGGATACGGTGCGCTTCGCCAGCCCGGCCCGGCCTGTTCCGGCCACTCGCACCAGGGATACGGTGTGCGTCGCCAGCTCAGCCCTGCCTGTTCCTACTCCACGCACCAGGGATACGGTGCGCTTCGCCAGCCCGGCCCGGCCTGTTCCGGCCACTCGCACCAGGGATACGGTGTGCGTCGCCAGCTCGACCCGGCCTGCTCCTGCCACCCGCACCAAGACTACGGTGCGCGTCGCCAGCCCGACCCGGCCTGCTCCTGCCACCCGCACCAAGACTACGGTGCGCGTCGCCAGCCCGACCCGGCCTGCTCCTGCCACCCGCACCAAGACTACGGTGCGCGTCGCCAGCCCGGTCCGGCCTGTTCCGGCCACCCGCACTAAGACTACGGTGCGCGTCGCCAACCCGACCCGGCCTGTTCCGGCCACCCGCACTAAGTCTACGGTGCGCCTCAGACGGCCAGAGTCTGCCGTCTGCCCAACGGGGCCTGAACTGTCCGTCTGCCCAACGGGGTCTGAACTGCCCGTCTGTCCAACGCCGTCTGAACTGCCCGTCTGCCCAACGCCGTTTGAACTGCCCGTCTGCCCAACGGCGCCTGAACTGCCTGTCGGCCCAACGCCGTCTGAACTGTCCGTCTGCCCAACGCCGTCTGAACTACCCGTCTGTACAGAGCCTACAAAGCCGCCCGTCTGCCATGAGCCTTCAGAGCCGTCCGCCAGATCGGAGCCGCTAGAGCTCTCCGCCAGACAGGATCAGCCAGAGCCTTCCGCCAGACAGGATCAGCCAGAGCCTTCCGCCAGACAGGATAAGCCAGAGCCTTCCGCCAGACAGGATCAGCCAGAGCCTTCTGTCAGACAGGATCAGCCAGAGCCTTCCGCCAGACAGGAGCAGCCAGAGCCTTCCGTCAGACCGGATCAGCCAGAGCCTTCCGCCAGACGGGATCAGCCAGAGCCTTCCGCCTGCCATGAGCAGCCAGATCCGTCAGCCAGCCATGAGCAGCAGGATCCGCCAGAGCCGGCCAGCCAGGATCCGCCATTCAGTCCGGAGCTGCCCCTCAGTCCGGTGCTGCCACTTAGTCAGGTACTGTTCCTTAGCCTGGTGCTGGTCCTTATCCCGGTGCTGGCCGTTAGCCCGGTGCTGCCCCTTAGCCCGGTGCTGCCCCTTAGCCCGGTGCTGCCCCTTATCCAGGTGCTGGTCCTTAGTCCGGTACTGCCCCTTAGTCAGGTGCTGCCCCTTAAACCGGTGGGGGTCATTTGGAGGAGGCTACATAAGCGGGAAGTGACTATGGTGGGGTGGTGGTCTAGGCCGGAGCCAGAACCACCACCGTGGACAGACGCCCACCCAGACCCTCCCCGAGACTGTATGCTGGTGCGCCCGGAGTGCGCGCCTTTAGGGGGGGGTACTGTCACACCCTGGTGTTGGGACTCATTATTGTTTATCCAGGGTGTGTGCAGTCTATGTGTTTGTGTTCTATGTTGGGTGTCTAGGTTGTTGTTTTTCTAGGTTTGTTCAATGACTCCCAATCGGAGGTAACGAGTGTCAGCTGTTCGGCTCGTTATCTCTGATTGGGAGCCATATTTATTTCTGTATGTTTTCCTGTGGGGTTGTGGGTTTTTGTTTCCGTTACGGTGAGTGCACCGTGGAACTTCATGATCGTGGTTTATTGTTTATTCGTGCTTTAACTTAATAAAGTCTACGATGTTCACTCAACACGCTGCGCGTTGGTCTGCTCCTTCACACGATCGTGACAAAAATATAGAAAGCTGATCTGTCTCCTGTCTGTGCTCTGCTGGGGAGCTGGCCGTAGATGAAAGCTGGCTGCGGGGGGGACGTGTTCTAATCTGCCTGGTGAGAGAGCGGCGCGCTGCGCTAACCTGACCTGGCCTGAGCCACTACCTGCCTGGGCACAGCCAGGGCCTTGCAATAGCACCAGCACCATGTAGCACCAACACCAGTCTGGGCTGACAACACTTAGGTAGGGGAGTGGATTATTCTGTTTTTAATATTGCTTGCTTATATTACCACATCTAAATTATATTGTGTTCAATTCTGAAAACAAACATATTGTTGGGGTGTCCTGGATTGATCAGTTCAAAATAACCACTCAATAATTAGGACTTCCAACAAATTCAGGTTTGATTAGCACTGCGATTGTCCACGCTTACAGCTCACCCGATGGCCAAACTCCCCCCGAAAAAAACATACACTTGTCTCTATCTCAATTCATCTTCCATTCTGAGTACACATATTCAACTCTCTCTCTCCCAGTGATCTAAGGGTTACCCAAACAGGGGGCCATGACCCTCTGACCTCAGGATCCCCGCTCTTCCTCAAAGGTTGCGTTATGTCTTTCTCCTCCTCCTCTTTCATATGGGATAGATGCTACCTAAAGTCCATTCTATAGTTGTGTGCAAGGCCTCTCTACATTGTTTGCTAGTTCAAGTTCAAGTTTTATGGTCACATGCACAAGTACAGTGAAGTGCTCTACCCAACAGTGTGGTGATCAATATCAAAATAGTATAACTAATAAAAAATATATAATAAAGAAAACATGAGAAATAAGAAATAAGAGAGGACGCTATATACAGGGTCAGTGGTCAGTACCACATTTTAATGTGGAGGGATACTGGAGTAATTTGAGGTAGATATCTACATGTAGGCAGGGGATTAGGAGAAAGTGACTGGTAGCAGGATAAATAATTATAATAGTAAACAGTATGGCAGCAGCACAAGTGGTGGGTGGGTGTGTGCGAGGTGGTGTGTGTGTGTGTGTGTGTGTGTGTGTGTGTGTGTGTGTGTGTGTGTGTGTGTGTGTGTGTGTGTGTGTGTGTGTGTGTGTGTGTGTGTGTGTGTGTGTGCACGTGCGTGCATGCGTGCGTGTGTGTGTGTGTGTGAGTGAGTGAGTGAGTGAGTGAGAGTGTCAGTGTTGGCGTGATAGGCGGATATTATGTAAACAGGGCTGAAAAGTGACTTGTAGTAGGAATATATGAATACTTATGGTAGCTAATATACTAGTGGTAATATATAAATGTGAACAGTAGTAATAGTGACCAGTAACAAGATAAATAGATACTAATGGTAATGGCAATCAATAATCAATGAACAGCAGCGAAGTGGTAATAATACATCTAATTGTCTTGTATCAAAGATAAAGGTGTAGTATAGAGAAAAACTATCGAGGTTAGCTAGCCAGCTACATTCGTTCGCAGCGATGCCGTTTTTCAAGCAAAGTCAACACCGCAGCTATTGCTAGCTAGCCAACACTACCAGCTAGCAGTACTGTAGCAACTAAATACAATATCATTTTAGTCAATGAGAATTTTTTAACATAAAGCTTCACTTTCTGAACATTCGAGATGTGTAGTCCACTTGTGTAGCTAGCATGACTGACTTTGTGCTAGCTAGCCAACGTTTAATTATTTATGCGTTATGAAAGGAACTAGACACGGACAGAATGACCTGTTTAGTGTGTTAACACACTATTGGTAGTTTGTTTTAACCAAGTATTGGTGCTAAACCGTGTGTTATTGGATGCTAGCATGCTAGTTAGCTATGGCGTCATAGGATACGGTGCCCTGGGCGGTTTTCACGGAAGAATACTGTACCAAGTTAGCTAGCTGAATAAACTAAGTTAGAGTCTATTCCTAGAAAACATTGAACCACTGTAGTTTACAACAATTATAATTTCTTAAGTGGAAGTTGGGAGAGTTATATTTGAGTGTTTCAGTGAAAGGTCTCCTCCAACACTACTCACTCTGCCCCTACTCAGATGGTAATGTGCCATCGCAACCTTCGCTCTCTCTCTCCCGCTACTCTCTCCTCTTCCATCCTATCATCTCTTCCCTCTGCTAAATCCTTCTCCCTCCGATCTCCTGATTCTGCCTCCTCAACCCTCCTCTCCTCCCTTTCTGCATCTTTTGACTCTCTATGTCCCCTATCCTCCCTGCCGGCTCGGTCCTCCCCTCCTGCTCCGTGGCTTGACGACTCATTGCGAGCTCACAGAACAGGGCTCCGGGCAGCCGAGCGGAAATGGAGGAAAACTAGACTCCCTGCGGACCTGTCATCTTTTCACTCCCTCCTCTCTACATTTTCTTCCTCTGTTTCTGCTGCTAAAGCCACTTTCTACCACTCTAAATTTCAAGCCTCTGCCTCTAACCCTAGGAAGCTCTTTGCCACCTTCTCCTCCCTGCTGAATCCTCCTCCTCCTCCCCCTCCCTCCTCCCTCTCTGTGGATTACTTCGTCAACCATTTTGAAAAGAAGGTTGACGATATCCGATCCTCATTTATTAAGTCAAATGACACCGCTGGTCCTGCTCACACTGCCCTACCCTATGCTTTGACGTCTTTCTCCCCTCTCTCTCCAGATTAAATCTTGCGACTTGTGACGGCCGGCCGCCCAACAACCTGCCCGCTTGACCCTATCCCCTCCTCTCTTCTCCAGACCATTTCCGGAGACCTTCTCCCTTACCTCACCTCGCTCATCAACTCATCCTTGACCGCTGGCTATGTCCCTTCCGTCTTCAAGAGAGCGAGAGTTGCACCCCTCCTCAAAAAACCTACTCTCGATCCCTCCGATGTCAACAACTACAGACCAGTATCCCTTCTTTCTTTTCTCTCCAAAACTCTTGAGCGTGCTGTCTCTAGCCAACTGTCCTGCTATCTCTCTCAGAATGACCTTCTTGATCCAAACCAGTCAGGTTTCAAGACTGGTCATTCAACTGAGACTGCTCTTCTCTGTGTCACGGAGGCTCTCCGCACTGCTAAAGCTAACTCTCTCTCCTCTGCTCTTATCCTTCTAGACCTATATGCTGCCTTTGATACTGTGAACCATCAGATCCTCCTCTCCACCCTCTCCGAGTTGGGCATCTCCGGCGCTGCTCACTCTTGGATTGTGTCCTACCTGACAGGTCTCTCCTACCAGGTGGCGTGGCGAGAATCTGTCTCTGCACCACGTGCTCTCACCACTGGTGTCCCCCAGGGCTCAGTTCTAGACCCTCTCCTATTCTCTCTATACACCAAGTCACTTGGCTCTGTCAAATCGTCCTTGGTCTTGTTGATGTTGAGGTAGAGGTTGTTGTCCTGGCACCACACTGCCAAGTCTCTGACCTCTTTCCTGTAGGCTGTCTCTTCACCGTTGGTGATCATGCCGAGTCCCGGAGCATATTCCAGTCAGCGCTAGCAAAGCAGTCCTGTAGCATAGCCTCTGCTTTGTCCAACCATTTTTCTACGGAGCGCATCACGGGTACTTCCTATTTGAGCTTTTGTTTGCAGACAAGAAGCAGGAGTATAGAGTTATGATCTGATTTGCAGAAAGGGGGACGAGGGAGGGCCTTGTATGCTTGCTTGTGGGTTGAGTAACAGTGATCCAGGACTTTATTGGCCCTAGTGGCGAAGGAGATGTGTTGATAGAAGTTGGGCATCACGTGTCTTAGTGACACAGAATTAAAATCACTGCAACAAGAAAAACAGCCTCCGGGTGCATGTTTGTCAAGTGCCAGCTCGTTCTTTTACATTTACATTTTAGCAGACACTCTTATCTAGAGCGACTTACAGTTAGTGAGTGCATACATTTTCATACTGGTCCCCCGTGGGAATCGAACCTACAACCCTGGCATTGCAAGCGCCATGCTCTACCAACTGAGCTACACGGGACTGTTCTTGTTGTTGTCCTGAGGTGGAATGTATACAGCAGTCATAATCACCTCTCTCCGGAGGTAGAAGGGTCGGCATTTGACCATCAGGTATTCCAAGACTGGTGAATAATAGGTTAAGACTACCACTGTGCTAGAGTCAGCCCACCAATTGTTGTTGATGAAGAGCCATACCCCTCCTCCTTTGGATTTCCCTGAATCCAATGTCCTGTCCTCTCTGTGAATAGAGAATCCATCCATTGTGCTATTGACATGTCATTAAGACACTGGGCTCCCATCCTATTCTATAAATATAATTATTTGTTGCTAATTTACTGCCCATAAACCTGCTTGATGTCTCATACTTTTCAAGATGTGGACACCACATAGTTTGTAACATGCACAGCAACCCTACAGCAGCTCCCAATGCCAGCAAATAGCAAATTTGACTTTGTCCCTGCTGTCGTCATATACTTCTATAAGCCAAACTCTGACATCACACATCTCACTATCTGACATTGGTCTTTAACCTGAACACTTACGTTTGGTGACTGGATGAAGGGCGTTGTTTGCGAGATGAATCTTCATGTGAAGTTCTTATAAAGTACCATAGATATAGATTTATGTCCATGGAGGTTCTAAGGAGACATGAGACGACAAACCGTCTGTGCTCGAGTCACTTCAACTGGGCACATCATAGGATGGTTTGGGGCATGTGATGATGATAATGGTGATGATGATCTCCACAGTTGGATTATTATAGGACCAGATTTTGTTCAACATGATGCTGTGAGAGGGTTCTCCTCTTAATTCAACTAATATAAAATATTCCCATATCCAATCTTGTACTATAGGGTTCCTAACATATAACATGGTCTGAAATGTAGTGCCTTCAGCCCCTATTTACACCTGGCATCTTTAACCTTAACCTTCTTTGAGATTAAAGTTTATTATCATTCCCAAACAACACACTGTATTTGTAATGACTGTCCATCCATACTCTCTTCATTCCCCTCTACACAGTGTTTTTAATATTAATGTTATGGTGAAATCATACAACCAGCCATCAGCAATGCCTGGTGAGGATTTCTCCTCATCCTTGTCCGGGCTGAGTTGTTTAATGATGTCCACTAACTGACCACAAGGAGTCCATAGCCATGACCCCCTGGGAACCAGGTCACGACCTCTGACCCCCAGCTACCCCAGTGACCTGACCCAGACATGTGCTGATGTCCAGATGAGGTTACCGATGGGATGTTGTCAGGGGCCGTGTGCAAACAGGCAAGGCCATTGTGTGTGAATGTGACAGCCAACCGTCACACTGTCCAACACCATAATGGGCTGACCCCTGAACCTGGGTAGCTGACACGCGGCCTGCTTTATTGGGGGCTCAGGCCACACTACTGGTGATAATACCACCATTAAGGTTCAATGGTTAAGATGCCTGTCTGTCAAATGCTCAACAAGAGGTGGGATACGGTTGACTCATTTAATGACCATAACCACAGTTTTCTTCATTCAAGTTTTTTCATACATTTGAGTACACAAAAAATGTGTATTGAAAGATTCCGATAAAAAGCACTGACCGTACAAGTAATCGGTTAAACATTGCTAGATTTATTTTCCATTGAGTTATAATGAATTATTTTGTAATATAATAAATAAAGTATGATGTTTCTAGCCAAACAGCCCTGTAGTATGACGGCTCCAACGACACGTCACTAAAACCACTATGACATCATACAAATGACCCGACATGAAGCTCTCACTTGAGCTTACCCCATCAACAAGACACAAGGTCAGAGGTCAATGTGGGAAGTGACCACCGTGCTTTCCATTGACTGGTCAACCGTCCCACACCACAGATGCATGTCTATCGGTGTTAAATCCTCCTCCTCCTCCCCAACCCAACGGACTGTCCGGCCATCCCCATTTGACCTGCATCTCTATCTTCCATATGGAAAGGGCAGCGGTCTGAATTAGTGGGGACATCCCCAAAGGTCAAAGGTTAAATGAGCAGGACTGTTTAGAAGGAAATGAGATTGTAAACACCACACTGCTTTTGAGCTGTTCTCCCTCTTTGTTGATGACTATTAAATAGTTGTTTCTTCAATATTGTCATTTGAATCCCAGCTGTTGACTGAAGCCTTGTTTTATCCAAATGAAGACTTCTCAGTTTTGATTACTTTTGATAGCAAATTAATGCGTATAACTTTTCTGTGTCAATAGGAAACATATTTGGCTCAGGGTTGCCAAGATCACTATCTTATCGATAAATGATCTGCAATTAGTGGAGTCTTCCACAGACAGGTATAAGGACATTCTGTGTCACATTCAGAACAGCTCCATCTCTGAGCTGGTAGGTGGTCCATACACAGCCTCACTCACCTCCTCAGCTCTACAGCTCCTCACAAGGGATATGAATCTAATTAACACAGAGGCATGCTTTTGTTTGGCCAACCACTGTTTACATAAAGGACCCACATGGGACCAGGCCTGGGGGTGAGGGGGTCGCACCGTCGCTGTCAGAGAGCCCTATGACATTTCTTTCCCACGTTCCCCAGCCCTCATTGTCCTGGGCGGAGAGCCCGCTGTAGCATTTGGCCCTGGGAGGTGGTGTGGAGGGCCTGGGGGGCGCTGGCCCCTTTGCAGATCCCTGGGAAACAGGCGTAACCAGGCGGGGCCCAGCAGGGACAGCATGGGGTCATTTTACGGCTTGCTGCCCCTCTAAAGGGGTCTGGAGCACGGGATAGGCCCCCAGAGGAGTGCTGATGTGGAAAAGAGCACAAAGGGCTTTGTGTGTGTGTGTGTGTGTGTGTGTGTGTGTGTGCGCACGAGTGTTTGTGGAGTGGGGGGACTATGAGTTTGTATGAGTAAAAGTATTTGTGTGTGGTCAGATGTTTATTTTATGTATGTGGGTGTTTGTGTCTCTACAGACGTATGAGTGAAAATAAATACGTTTTGTGTTGGAGAGAGAGAGAGAGAGAGAGAGAGAGAGAGAGAGAGAGAGAGAGAGAGAGAGAGAGAGAGAGAGAGAGAGAGAGAGAGAGAGAGAGAGAGAGAGAGAGAGAGCGAGAGAGAGAGAGAGAGAGAGAGAGAGAGACGGGGAGAAGCCAATGAACAAACGTGGAATAACTGCCAAGGCCCTAGAGATGTATGCTAATGATACTGCTGTGGTGATGTCATTGCTGGTGTGAGGCTTGGATCAGGATTAGTCTGGCACATTTCCAAGTAACCAATGGGAAACTGAGGGTCATGTTCATAGGATAATCCATTTTGAAGAGGAGTCTTGGATTCAAGAATCTTGCCAATTTGCTAATATTACAACAGAAACCAAGTGAAGGTTTTACAATCTTGGTATTATTTTATATTTGGATAATAATGACTCACTTGTGACATAAGGTATGCTGTAGATTAAAATACAACTTTAGGTAACACTTTACTTGACACCCAGCGTCATAACAAATTATGACACGGTCATAACCATGTCATAATATGTCATAGCAGCTGACATAACTTGTCATAACCTGTTATAATATAGTCATAACACTGTCATGACACATATATTTAGACCTGTTGTGACATATATTGCATTATTTTATGGCTGGTTATGATACCTACAGTTGAAGTCGGAAGTTTACATACACCTTAGCCAAATACATTTAAACTCAGTTTTTCAAAATTCCTGACATTTAATCCTAGTAAAAATTCCCTGTCTTAGGTCAGTTAGGATCACCATTTTATTTTAATAATGTGAAATGTCAGAATAATAGTAGAGAGAATGATTTATTTCAGCTTTTATTTCTTTCATCACATTCCCAGTGGGTCAGAAGTTTACATACACTCAATTAGTATTTGGTAGCATTGCCTTTAAATTGTTTAACTTGGGTCAAACATTTCGGGTAGCCTTCCACAAGCTTCCCACAATAAATTAGGTGAATTTTGGCCCATTCCTCCTGACAGAACTGGTGTAACTGAGTCAGGTTTGTAGGCCTCCTTGCTCGCACACACCTTTTCAGTTCTGCCCACACATTTTTTATAGGATTGAGGTCAGGGCTTTGTTGTGTCCACTCCAATACCTTGACTTTGTTGTCCTTAAGCCATTTTGCCACAACTTTGGAAGTATGCTTGGGGTCATTGTCCATTTGGAATACGCATTTGCGACCAAGCTTTAACTTCCTGACGGATGTCTTGAGATGTTGCCTCAATATATCCACATAATTTTCCTTCCTCATGATGCCATCTATTTTGTGAAGTGCACCAGTCCCTCCTGCAGCAAAGCACCCCCACAGCATGATGCTGCTACCCCCGTGCTTTACGGTTGGGATGGTGTTGATGGGGCGGCAGGTAGCTTAGTGGGTAAGAGCGTTGTGCCAGTAACAGAAAGGTCGCTGGTTCTAATCCCTGAGCCGACTAGGTGAAAAATCTGTCGATGTGCCCTTGAGCAAGGCACTTAACCCTAATTGCTCCTGTAAGTCGCTCTGGATAAGAGTGTCTGCTAAATTACGTAAATGTAAATGTGTTCTTCGGCTTGCAAGCGTTCCCCTTTTTCCTCCAAACATAACAATAATCATTATGGCCAAACAGTTCTATTTTTGTTTCAGCAGACCAGTGGACATTTCTCCGAAAAGAACGATCTTTGTCTCCATGTGCAGTTGCAAACCGTAGTCTGGCTTTTTTGTGGTGGTTTTGGAGCAGTGGCTTCTTCCTTGCTGAGCGGCCTTTCATGTTATGTCGATATAGGACTCCTTTTACTGTGGATATAGATACTTTTGTACCTGTTTCCTCCAGCAACTTCACAAGGTCCTTTGCTGTTGTTCTGGGATTGATTTGCACTTTTCGCACCAAAGTACGTTCATCTCTAGGAGACAGAATGCGTCTCCTTCCTGAGCGGTATGATGGCTGCGTAGTCCCATGGTGTTTATACTTGCATACTATTGTTTGTACAGATGAACGTGGTACCTTCAGGCATTTAGAAATTGCTCCCAAGGATGAACCAGACTTGTGGAGGTCTACAATTTGTTTCTGAGGTCTTGGCTGATTTCTTTTGATTTTCCAATGATGTCAAGCAAAGAGGCACTGAGTTTGAAGGTAGGCCTTGACATACATCCACAGGTACACCTCCAATAGACTCAAATGATGTCAATTATCCTATCAGAAGCTTCTAAAGCCATGACATCATTTTCTGGAATTTTCTAAACTGTTTAAAAGCACATTCAACTTAGTGTATGTAAACTTCTGACCCACTGGAATTGTGATACTGTGAATTATAAGTGAAATAATCTGTCTGTAAACAATTGTTGGAAAATTACTTGTGTCATGCACAAAGTAGATATCCTAACCGACTTGCCAAAACTATAGTTTGTTAACAAGAAATGTGTGGAGTGGTTGAAAAACAAGTTTTAATGTCTCCAACCTAAGTGTATGTAAACTTCCGACTTCAACTGTACATAAGAGTGTCAAAGCCCACAAAACCTACCACACAAGGCAAAACATTCCATTACACCATATCCTACATGTCAACAGTATGTTTATGTTGTATATTTTTGTGTGAAATGTACCATATTAAATGATCATTGTAATTACGTGCACATTGCTGTCAGACATGCACCTACCCCGATGCTCTGTTGCCGATTACTGGGATGAATGCAGGAGTAGATTTCAGGAACAGGACAAGACACCCTCTTTGTGACTGATGACTGACATAAGGGCGTGTACGTGATAGGCCTATCTGGCTTATATGATTATGATGGTCATAATGCTTCTTGACAGTGTCATAAAGTGTATTTTCTTAGTCCAAGTAAAGTGACACATGATGGTTAAAATGCGTCATGACAGTGTCATAAGATGTATTTTCTACAAGTTATTTAAAATATGATGAAAAAAACATGACTGTAAAGAATTCATTACTACAACAACAACAAAGGATTTAAGAAACAAACTTTCAAACAAAAGGACACTAATTTGAATAAATGTGGGTTTTGACACTCTTATGTAGGTGTCATAACCAGGTGTAAAATAGTGCAATATACAGCATGTCACAACAGGTATTATGACCATATTATGACAGGTTATAATAAGTTATGTCAGCTGTTATGACATATTATGACATGGTTATGACCATGTCATAATGTGTTATGACACTGGGTGTCAAGTGAAGTGTTACCCAACTTTCAGTTTGGTGAAAGTAATGCAATATTCTATGACTGAGACACATTGCCTTTTTCAATCTTATACTGTTTAGGTGTTTTGTCTGACATGTTGTTTACAAGGCTCAGGTCATAGCTCTATGACTCTGGTGAAACGACAAACTAAAAGAGTACATTGTTAGATTATTCGCACAATAATGTTTTATGCTATTATTTTTGCTATGGAGTTATATTTATGTAAATATTATGCAATATGTCGATCGCTACTATACAGGATAACATGATCTTGAACTATTAATATCGTGAGAAGCTTCTTGTTTTATTTAACCTTGACAAGTAGATGGGTATTTGCATTATGCCGCTTGTAGTCTTAGGACGTCATTTGAAGCTAACACTGTGAGATATTGAATTATGAATAGACATCAGCAAATGAATAAATAAAACATTTTATCCTGCCATTACCACCTTTACTCTGTCTACACAGCAGAAAAATAGAACCGTTTTTTTTCTACCTCATAATAAGGTCATCCTTTTTTAATGTACTTGCATCTTTAGGGTCTCTGACAGGTTTGCGGAGCCGCGTGGAGCCGACACATAATACAGTATGTGACTGGGGCTTTGTTGATCTGAGAGCAGAGCACACTCACTAGCATTGAGAGATGACGGGAGAAAACCTTCCTGCCTTCCTTACACCCTCCCTCGCATTCCCATGGAGAGGAAAAATGAGTACATTGCTTGAGGGTGAGACACATTCCCATGGAGAGGAAAAAGGAGTACAGTGCTTGAGGGTGAGACACATTCCCATGTGTGTAAGGAGAGGTTCCTTGCCACTCCATCAGCCGTTTCCCTTTAGAGCAGTAGTGCTTATTTCTACTGAAGAATGGAAGCCATTTTGTTTTAATGCATTAAAGATCCCAGTATCCCACTACTCCCTCCAGTAAAAAGAGTCATCAGAATTTTCCCTGGAATATTACAAGTAAGCATCGCTCTGTATCCCAGGGCGTTCATGTTTTCTAACTTTTTGCTGTCCTATTTCATTGGTAACGTATTACATAATGTATCAGGCTACTGTATTAGTGAATCATAGGAAGTTGGAGGGTTGGGGAAATTGGGAATCTTTATTTGGATGACTGGACTATGATGTATCAGACTGAAGTTTGATGAAAGTCTACAGTTTGTTTATCTCCAAGACCATACTGACATCTGAGTTTATAACCCCCTAAAATGTGTTTTACTCTACAATAGGCCCAGTGACACAAGCCTACCAGACGAGCTAAACCACTTCTGTGCTCGCTTCGAGGCAAGCAACACTGAAGCATGCATGAGAGCACCAGCTGTTCCGGATGACTATGTGATCACGCTCTCCGTAGCCGATGTGAGTAAGACTTTTAAGCAGGTCAACATTCACAAGGCCGCAGGGCCAGACGGATTACCAGGACATGTACTCTGAGCATGTGCTGACCAACTGGCAAGTGTTTTCACCGACATTTTCAACATGTCCCTGACTGAGTCTGTAATACCAACATGTTTCAAGCAGACCACCATAGTCCCCGTGCCCAAGGACACTAAGATAACCTGCCTAAATGACTACCGACCCGTAGCACTGACGTCTGTAGCCATGAAGTGCTTTGAAAGGCTGGTCATGGCTCACATCAACACCGTTATCCCAGAAACCCTAGACCCACTCCAATTTGCATACCGCCCCAACAGATCCACAGATGATGCAATCTCTATTGCATTCCACACTGCCCTTTCCCACCTGGACAAGAGGAACACCTACGTGAGAATGCTATTCATTGACTACAGCTCAGCGTTCAACACCATAGTGCCCTCAAAGCTCATCACTAAGCTAAGGATCCTGGGACTAAACACCTCCCTCTGTAACTGGATCCTGGACTTCCTGATGGGCCGCCCCCAGGTGGTAAGGGTAGGTAACAACACATCTGCCACGTTGATCCTCAACACGGGGGCCCCTCAGGGGTGCGTGCTCAGTCCCCTCCTGTACTCCCTGTTCACCCATGACTGCATGGCCAGGCACGACTCCAACACCATCATTAAGTTTGCCGACGACACAACAGTGGTAGGCCTGATCACCGACAAAGATGAGACAGCCTAAAGGGAGGAGGTCAGGGACCTGGCCGTGTGGTGCCAGGATAACAACCTCTCCCTCAACCTGATCAAGACAAAGGAGATGATTGTGGACTACAGGAAAAAAAAAGAGGACTGAGCACGCCCCCATTCTCATCGACGAGGCTGTAGTGGAACAGGTTGAGAGCTTCAAGTTCCTTGGTGTCCACATCACCAACGAACTATCATGGTCCAAACACACCAAGACAGTCGTGAAGAGGGCATGACAAAGCCTATTCCCCCTCAGGAGACTGAAAAGATTTGGCATGGGTCCTCAGATCCTCAAAAAGTTCTACAGCTGCACCATCGAGAGCATCCTTACTGGTTGCATCACCGCCTGGTATGGCAACTGCTCGGCCTCCGACCGCAAGGCACTACAGAGGGTAGTGCGTACGGCCCAGTACATCACTGGGGCCAAGCTTCCTGCCATCCAGGACCTCTATACCAGGCGGTGTCAGAGGAAGGCCCTCAAAATTGTCAAAGACTCCAGCCACCCTAGTCATAGACTGACTTTACCAGCAGCTTGAGTCGGCCACACACCGCTGTCTGAGTTGAGTGCTTCTGTGGTGCGCACTACTGACTAATAAATTCCCTTCATCTGAACATCGGAGTGTCATCAACAGTCATGCATGTCAGTTCAGTGCACACAGCACAACAGAGATTTGTTTACATTTTAGATTACATTTATTTGAGAATATAATGTATTTCATAGAACATACATGTCATCTCCACACCAGGGTCCTGTTGGTTCCAGACTTAGTGTATCGGTACCACTTGCCTTGCAGTAGCAGAGAGAACAGTATGACTTAGGTGGCTGGAGTCTTTGACAATTTTTAGGACCTTCCTCTGACACCGCCTGGTATAGAGGTGGCAGGGAGCTCGGCCGCAGTGATGTACTGGGCCATATGCACTGCCCTCTGTGGCACCTTGCAGTCGGATGCCAAGCAGTTACCATACCAAGCGGTGATGCAGCCAGTCAAGATGCTCTCAATGGTGCAGCTGTACAACTTTTTGAGGATCTGAGGGCCCATGCCGAATCTTTTCAGCCTCCTGAGGGGGAAGAGACATTGTCGTGCCTTCTTCACGACTGTGTTGGTTTGTGTGGACCATAATTCTGTGTCGGACCACTTCCGTATTGAGCGTGTCACTGGTACTTCCTGTTTGAGTTTTTGCTTGTAAGCTGGAATCAGGAGGATAGAGTTATAGCCAGATTTGCCAAATGGAGGGCAAGGGAGAGCTTTGTATGAGTCTCTGTGTGGAGTAAAATTGATCTAGAGTTTTTTCGCCTCTAGTTGCACAGGTGACATGCTGGTAGAAATGAGGTAAAACGGATTTCAGTTTTCCTGCATTAAAGTCACGTCTGGGTGAGCGTTTTCTTGTTTGCTTATGGCCCTATACAGCTCATTGAGCGTGATCTTAGTGCCAGCATCGGTTTGTGGTGGTAAATAGACAGCACAAATCTATCAGCACAATCATATCATTGTGTTTCCCCCAATTACAAGATGACAAGATGATGACAAGATGGCGCCGAAAGACAGTTTCTATCTTTTAGCCAAATTTGCTGTATTTTGTTGTTGTTATGTTATTTCTTACAATAATTTTGCTTCACCTGCGTTAACATCTGCACATCTGTGTACGTGACCAATAAACTTTGATTTGATTGGTGCGCCCTCCTACATCCATCTAGCTGGCTGTGCTTCTCTGAGTAATCTCTCCTCCATAGATGGCCATTGCCAGTTCATCCTTTCCCCCATCCTCCCTCCTCTCCTCTCCCTTCCTAAAGCCTTATCCTGAGCCTCCAAACCCGGGTGGAGATTTATATGCAAGCTCCTCCTTTGATGACAGGTAAATATTCATACAGACAGCCAAGGTTCCCCCGCCATTACTGGAGCGCTCGGTGTTTGCCCACCAGCTAAATTCTTAGGGGGATTGTTTAGTGAAATGAATGGCGTCTGAGTGCTGAAGGACATCTCCAAGTTCGGCAAACAAAACTTACCCTGATTGGCTCAGCAATAGCTCGATCCAATGAATAGTTGTGCTGGAGTTTTGCCTGTCAATTAAGGCAGTTGTGAAAGCCAGACAGGTGGAGAGTGTCAGGCTGTGCTTACCACCTCTCTGCCCACTTTGGATCTGCCGAGATAGCTGAGCTACCGCTCGCCTCGAATAGGAGAGATCCTGTCAATATTCATATATTTAATAACCCTGAATGTGCTTCTTAGTGTGCCTTTTGAAGACTGTGGGGTCTGCATCCCCCTTTGATGTATATTCATAGTCCGCCTCTGTCTGAGAAGTTTGGATATGAAATTGGTGACATTTTCTTTTTTCATTCATTCAATCCAACCTCAAAGCTTCCCAGCTGTATTTCTCTGGCCCATGATGCTTTGTTGTAAGCTAGAAGGGGCTGTTGAAGTTGGATGTAGCTACCCAGTAGGATATCTATCACACAGTAATGGAACACCAGGAGAATTGAGTAAGGATCTAACCCTAAAAAGCATATACTTTTTACCTCCATCTTTGCGCAGTATAACCAGATATCTACAGTGTACATATACACACACACACACACACAAGCACACACACACACACACACATGCACGCACACACAAGCACACACATGCACACGCACATTTATCTCCTTTGTGGAAAAAGTATTGGAAGTCCTAGGCTTTATTTACGAGGGCACATAAAGTTGTTCAGGTGGCTGTTTAATTTCCACTCTGAATATAAACGAATGACTGAGGGCCTTAAAAGTCTCACAAAGGACCCAGTGGTGTACCTGACTTCCACCAAAGGTCACCACAATGTTGTTCACTCAAACCCTTTTTTCATAACGTTATCAAGCGAATTAAGAAGGAATGTTAACATAATTTGCAGATAAAACCACCTCTTCCGAGCAAATGTATCTAGTGCGCCTAAAGTCTGTTTGAACCGTTTTCCAGTGCACTTGTCGTCGTTATTTTTTGACGCGCCAAAAATGCCATCTTATCAATTAATCAAATGTATTTCTAAAGCCATTTTTACATCAGCAGATGTCACAAAGTGCTTATACAGAAACCCAGCCTAAAACCCCAAAGAGCAAGCAATGCAGAATCACGGTGGATAGGAAAACCTAGAGAGGAACCAGGCTCTTCTGGCTGTGCCAATGGAGATTATAAGAGTGAGAGTGAGAGAATGAGAGAGAGAATGAGAATGAGAGAGAGAGAGAGAGAGAGAGAGAGAGACCAAGCATATAATTAAATCTAACATTGAACAGATACTGTTCAGACTGCAACTGAAATGACCTGGTTCCACCACAGTACAATAACATTATAAAGTGTCTCTCCGGGTCTGTCTGAAGAAGGAGGAACATGGACAGAGACAGGTAGAACTGAACGCTCTGACTCGCCAAGCACGGAGCTGTGATGTAGGCCTCTAACAACTCCCTGGAAATCTCCTACCTCATATTCAGCTTCCCCTGTATCCTCGGGGACGTGCAATACATCCTCCCCCATCATTCATTTACACCTTCCCTGTGCTCTCTCTTACTCTGGAGGACCTATACAGTGGTAGATAAGAGGAGATGGAGTCTCGTTGGCTTGATTTGAAGCATTGCTTTGAAGCTGAATGTGGAATAGTAGTGGCACTGCTCTGACTGCTGGAATAGGGGCCCTCTCATAAAAAGCACTTTACCTGTGCTCTCTCTGTCGATCATTGCAATCATTAAAAGTGATTCTGGGTTACTTTCAAATCACAACTACTCTGAGCCCCTCACTGTTAATGGGCAGAACTGTTGAAAGAGAGAGAGAGAGAGAAATGTTTCTGTCATTTATTTTATCTCTTTTTGAATAAGAGTGACGACACATAGGAAGGTGTAAAGCAAGGCATACACAAGGTAAAAGTTAAGTACAATTAAGACTTGAAATGTATTCACAGTATTGAAAAAACAATGCACTATACTGTAAATTGTAAGGTCAATCAAAGTGGAAATTAGAAACATCGTCTTTTAAAACCTCAAATACACTCAGTTTTAAATGTCCTGCATTGCAGTACATTTCCTGCGTTGCAGCTGGCCTGATTTCACGTCCTCAGACATGCCACAGGGAGCGTGCAGAGTGTGTGTGTGTCTACTATGTGTGTGTGTGTATATACTGTATATTTGGTTGGTTAGGAGGAGCTCACTGAGTTGTTTTTCTTGAACCATATAAACAACTACAGTACATACAGTGGGGGAAAAAAGTATTTAGTCAGCCACCAATTGTGCAAGTTCTCCCACTTAAAAAGATGAGAGAGGCCTGTAATTTTCATCATAGGTACACGTCAACTATGACAGACAAATTGAGAAAAATAATTCCAGAAAATCACATTGTAGGATTTTTTATGAATTTATTTGCAAATTATGGTGGAAAATAAGTATTTGGTCACCTACAAACAAGCAAGATTTCTGGCTCTCACAGACCTGTAACTTCTTCTTTAAGAGGCTCCTCTGTCCTCCACTCGTTACCTGTATTAATGGCACCTGTTTGAACTTGTTATCAGTATAAAAGACACCTGTCCACAACCTCAAACAGTCACACTCCAAACTCTACTATGGCCAAGACCAAAGAGCTGTCAAAGGACACCAGAAACAAAATTGTAGACCTGCACCAGGCTGGGAAGACTGAATCTGCAATAGGTAAGCAGCATGGTTTGAAGAAATCAACTGTGGGAGCAATTATTTGGAAATGGAAGACATACAAGACCACTGATAATCTCCCTCAATCTGGGGCTTCACGCAAGATCTCACCCCGTGGGGTCAAAATGATCACAAGAACGGTGAGCAAAAATCCCAGAACCACACGGGGGGACCTAGTGAATGACCTGCAGAGAGCTGGGACCAAAGTAACAAAACCTACCATCAGTAACACACTACGCCGCCAGGGACTCAAATCCTGCAGTGCAAGATGTGTCCCCCTGCTTAAGCCAGTACATGTCCAGGCCCGTCTGAAGTTTGCTAGAGTGCATTTGGATGATCCAGAAGAGGATTGGGAGAATGTCATATTGTCAGATGAAACCAAAATATAACTTTTTGGTAAAAACTCAACTCGTCGTGTTTGGAGGACAAAGAATGCTGAGTTGCATCCAAAGAACACCATACCTACTGTGAAGCATGGGGGTGGAAACATCATGCTTTGGGGCTGTTTTTCTGCAAAGGGACCAGGACGACTGATCCGTGTAAAGGAAAAAATGAATGGGGCCATGTATCGTGAGATTTTGAGTGAAAACCTCCTTCCATCAGCAAGGGCATTGAAGATGAAACGTGGCTGGGTCTTTCAGCATGACAATGATCCCAAACACACCGCCCAGGCAACGAAGGAGTGGCTTCGTAAGAAGCATTTCAAGGTCCTGGAGTGGCCTAGCCAGTCTCCAGATCTCAACCCCATAGAAAATCTTTGGAGGGAGTTGAGAGTCCGTGTTGCCCAGCGACAGCCCCAAAACATCACTGCTCTAGAGGAGATCTACATGGAGGAATGGGCCAAAATACCAGCAACAGTGTGTGAAAACCTTGTGAAGACTTACAGAAAACGTTTGACCTGTGTCATTGCCAACAAAGGGTATATAACAAAGTATTGAGAAACTTTTGTCATTGACCAAATACTTATTTTCCACCATAATTTGCAAATAAATTCATTAAAAATCCTACAATGTGATTTTCTGGAAATTGTTTTCTAATTTTGTGTGTCATAGTTGACGTGTACCTACGATGAAAATTACAGGCCTCTCTCATCTTTTTAAGTGGGAGAATTTGCACAATTGGTGGCTGACTAAATACTTTTTTCCCCCACTGTACATATACAGTACATATAATGACATAGTAGGCCACTAGGCCTATATATCAACACCTTTAAATCATCAGGTAAAGTAGGCCTATATCATAATATATCTAAATCATTAGTACCTGGAATAAAGCTGATTCCAACCATTATTACCCCACAGAGCTTCAACATATCCTCCCAGAATCACCACCAGCAATCTGCTGACAAACTCAGTCCAAACCTGACACAGAGGAAAGACTCAATGAGTTCTGTGTGGGCTTTCCCTGCTAATTTGTGTTTGTGTGTGTGTGTGTGTGTATGTGTGTGTGTGTGTGTGTGTGTGTGAGAGCAGCTGTGCGCCTCTGGTAGCGACTGCCTACGGCGAGAGCACGGGATGCTAATCCTGTATCTGCCTCCCGGTGTCTTGGCAGATGTGGGGGAACCTTTTAGCCCTTGCAGTGTGCCGTAGGGCACAAACACTTGCCCACCCGCAACGCTACCTCCACCATCTTCTACAGTTCCTCCATACTGTAATCTATTAGCTTTCATCTGTGTCAGTCTTTCTGTAGAGAGTGTCCATGAGGTAGCTTTCAACTGGCAGACACGAGAGGTTGCTTAAGGGGAGGAAATAGGCTGTGACTGCCATTAGGTTTGAGTCTGCACACTACTACAAATATATGTCAATGTCTAGGGTAAAGAGAAGTCTTTCTCTGGATAATCCAATCATCTACTTTATGTATGCCCTCATCATGATTGGCACTTGGTTACAGAATGGATTAAGAATATAGTTACTAAAACATACACTACATGGCCAAAGGTATGTGGACACCCCTTCAAATTAGTGGATTTGGCTATTTCAGCCACACCCGTTGCTGACAGGTGTATAAAATCGAGCACACAGCTGTGCAATCTCCATAGACAAACATGATTGGCACTTAGTTTTAGAATGGATTAAGTATATAGTTACATACAGTGGGGAGAACAAGAATTTGATACACTGCCGATTTTGCAGGTTTTCCTACTTACAAAGCATGTAGAGGTCTGTAATTTTTATCATAGGTACACTTCAACTGTGAGAGACGGAATCTAAAACAAAAATCCAGAAAATCACATTGTATGATTTTTAAGTAATTAATTTGCATTTTATTGCATGACATAAGTATTTGCTGTCAGACCAATAACTTTTTGGTCTAAACTCCACTCGCCGTGTTTGGAGGAAGAAGAAGGATGACTACAACCCCAAGAACACCATCCCAACCGTGAAGCATGGAGGTGGAAACATCATTCTTTGGGGATGCTTTTCTGCAAAGGGGACAGGACGACTGCACCGTATTGAGGGGAGGATGGATGGGGCCATGTATCGCGAGATCTTGGCCAACAACCTCCTTCCCTCAGTAAGAGCATTGAAGATGGGTCGTGGCTGGGTCTTTCAGCATGACAACGACCCGAAACACACAGCCAGGGCAACTAAGGAGTGGCTCTGTAAGAAGCATCTCAAGGTCCTGGAGTGGCCTAGCCAGTCTCCAGACCTGAACCCAAAAGAAAATCTTTGGAGGGAGCTGAAAGTCCGTATTGCCCAGCGACAGCCCCGAAACCTGAAGGATCTGGAGAAGGTCTGTATGGAGGAGTGGGCCAAAATCCCTGCTGCAGTGTGTGCAAACCTGGTCAAGACCTACAGGAAACGTATGATCTCTGTAATTGCAAACAAAGGTTTCTGTACCAAATATTAAGTTCTGCTTTTCTGATGGATCAAATACTTATGTCATGCAATACAATGCAAATGAATTACTTAAAAATCATACAATGTGATTTTCTGGATTTTTGTTTTAGATTCCGTCTCTCACAGTTGAAGTGTACCTATAATAAAAATTACAGACCTCTACATGCTTTGTAAGTAGGAAAACCTGCAAAATCGGCAGTGTATCAAATACTTGTTCTCCCCACTGTATACTGACATCGGAAATAGTCCATTGATTGAAAAGGAGAGCTTTTTGATTGAAAAGGAGAGAGTTTCTACATACCGAAATCAAGCTCCATGACGGGCAATCAAAATTCATTCAATTAATGAATTTAAGAACTGGCAATACTTGCGTACATCTATTCAGTGAGAGGATATAAATCAAATCACATCGAAGTATGTCAGGAACATTTTCAAGGCTGTTACCTGTTAAAATGACTGATTCGCCACAGGTAAAGTGAGAGAGCTACCCCTCTCCAACAAACTGTTACACAATGTATGGGAAGACTGAACATTTTGAATGGATTTGCCTAAATGGATTATGAAAAAAATACAAAACGCATGTCAGATAGAAAAGTGAAATCCAAAACCAAGACTGTCCACCACCTTAAACATTTCAGTTCAACAATCTGGGCCCATTCATCTGTGGTCGGTGTCTGGCAAAGGCAAGGTCTTAATCCTTTGGTCTCATGACCACCAGCCCCTGGCCCCCTGAAGTGTTTATTAAGAGGTCTGCTGAGGGGGAGTGGTGAGGTGACAGGTGGTCAATAAATACTCCTATCCACCTCAACAACAGAGGGGTGGCCATATAGCAAACAGCAGGCCAGTCACTACCACAATCCATCTGTGAGTACAGGAGTTCTTTACACTATAAGGTCTGTACCAATTGACTGGTATACCATTTGGACTTATCAATTCTCCTGGCTTCAGCTAATCACAGTTATTAGCTCATTTGGAGGGCTGAAATGAGGAACGTCTCTCTTGCTGTGGTGTTGTTTGACCTCCCTGGCCCTCCCACCTCTGACTGCCCTCTCTCTGAGAAAGTCCTTGTTAGGAGAGACCCAGTTCCCCCCTGCTGTATTCCAGCACAGTCATCTGCATCATTAGAGACAGAGGTAAAGGACTGCCATGGCTACCATGCTACTGCTCATGGCTAGGAGATGTGCTGGAGAGTTTCAGACCAGCAGTCTTGAAGACAATTATGAACCGGAACGGGTCCAAACCTACCCACCCGCCCATAGACTGGAGGTTGTTCCAAAGCGAACCCCACTCAGCTCAGAGCTATGGTGCCACTATGACACTGAGCAGGTATTAAGTATGTCTGGGCACAGTGCTCTGTAGGGGCTGGGGGTAGGTTGACTGGGTAAAGGCAATTCCACCTTCCTGCTTGTGAAAACAGGGCAGAGAGGTGAATGGCTGTGATGGTGTTTTGACTAGCTAGAGAGCGGGGCAGTACTATGGGTCACAGACACAGTCCTCGTACATTGATCAATGAGTCATTGATCTGCTGCTTCTCTGCTTCACAGTGCTCTATACTGGAAGGGTAAATAGAACAAGGAGGGATTATTATACTATCAGACCAATAACTGTTTGTTCATAGTCTTCTGCTTTGCTCTTTGAGCGTAGAGACAATGATCTAAAGTTTAGCTGAAATGTCACCCTTCCAATTCACACACAATTAACGCCATTAACAGACAATTGCTTAAAATTATAGTGGATTCAATGCACTCAGTCCATAACATTCACCTCATATTACAATTTCTCACTATGCTCAGACCTTCCAATGTAAAGTAAAAATACTATGTGGCATGAGAAGCCAACCACATTTTCATCTCTCAAAAGCTTTATTGTCCAGGATCTCTTCACAGAAACCCTGTTAGAATATGTCTCCTGCCCAAGGTGACTATGATGGCATGAAATTACTGTAGTCTCAGAAGACTCTCTCTCTCTCTCTCTCTCTCTCTCTCTGCGTCGAGTCCATCTCTCTCTTTCCCGCCTCTCTTTCTCTCCTCCGTTCTCCTTTACCCTCCATTCAAAGAGAATGTGTAACTGAATTTGAAATGCAGTGCCCCGTCTTTCAAGGGCACCAGCTAATGAGACGCTTTGCCTTGAAATCTGCTCTGGACGGAGAGACCCTGATGGGTAGAGCCTAAAGATGGAATCCTGGCCAGGTACAGCTATCCAGATCCCCAAGACAGATGCATCCAGAGAGAGAGAAAGAGAGAGAGAGAGAGAGAGAGAGAGAGAGAGAGAGAGAGAGAGAGAGAGAGAGAGAGAGAGAGAGAGAGAGAGAGAGACAGCCAGCCAGCTGATCCTTGGTATGACCATCTTAAAACAATTCCATATATCTTAGTAGACCCCCCCCCCACTACACACAGGTGCACCTTGTGCTGGGGACAATAAAAGGCCACTCAATGCCACAGATGTCTCAAGTTTTGAGGGAGCGTGCAATTGGCATGCTGACTGCAGGAATGTCTACCAGAGCTGTTGCCAGAGAATTTAATGTTATTTTCCCTACCATAAGCAGCCTCCAACGTCGTTTTAGAAAATTTGGCAATACGTCCAACCGGCCTCACAACCGCAGACCACGTGTGACCACGCCAGCCCAGGACCTCCACATCCAGCTTCTTCGCGTGTGGGATTGTCTGAGACCAGCCACCCGGACAGCTGATAAAACTCTGGGTTTGCACAACCAAAGGATTTCTGCACAAACTGTCAGAAACCGTCTCAGGGAAGCTCATCTGTGTGCTCGTCGTCGTCAACAGGGTCTTGACCTGACAACACAATTGCATTTTATCAATGGCAATTTGAATGCACAGAGATTCTGTGATGAGATCCTGAGGCCCACTGTCGTTCCATTCATCTGCCACCATCACCTCATGTTTCAGCATGATAATGCACGGCCCCATGTCGCAAGGACCTGCACACAATTCCTGGAAGCTGAACATTTCCCAGTTCTTCCATGGCCTGCACACTCACCAGACATGTCACCCATTGAGCATGTTTGGATGCGCTGGATCCACGTGTATGACAGCGTGTTACAGTTCTCACCAATTTCCAGCAACTTCGCACAGCCATTGAAGAGGATGGGACAACATTCCACAGGACACAATCAACAGCATGAGGCAAATGGTGGTCACACCAGATACTGACTGGTTTTCTGATCCATGCCCCTACCTTTTAAAAAAAGGTTTCTGTGACTAACAGATGCATATCTGTATTCCCAGTCATGTAAAATCCATAGACTAGGGCCTAATTCATTTATTTCAATTGACTGATTTCCTTATATGAACTGTAACTCAGTAAAATCTTTGAAATTGTTGCATGTTGCGTTTATATTTTTGTTCAGTGTACATTAGGGCTTACACTGAAAACAAAAACCACAAGGGTCTAGTGGGGAATATAAGGTGACAATTAGATTGAGCAGGAGGTGGTGGGTTGGATTGGGATGGCGTGAGGTGAGAGGGATGGAGAGTGGAGAGGACAGAGTCGGGATGGGGGTGGAGCCCGTGGAAACAGGTACACTTGACAGTTTGCGGTCCGGTCAAGGGATCATCTGAGGGGGTGAGATGATCAAAGGAGTCGAAAGGTTTGTGTCCGAGGGGTTCTCCTTTTAATCAGGGGCCCTGATGAGAGGGCACTGCAGCCTGTGGGCCTGCAGCCGCTGCTAGCCACTGTCATGCTAATGGTAAGGGGTTCGGGGTTTGAATAAAGGGAGCTAGCTTGTTACCAGAGTGCTAATTAATGTATGCGGCAGGGGTGTGAGGGGTTATGCATTTTAATGAGGGATATGAGTGTGTGCGTGTGTGTGCGGGTGGTGGCAGGGTTTTGAAGCATGGGGCTGAGTAATAGAATGGCGCTGGAGAAGATGGCTGCCGTTTTACAGCCCTCTAACCAATTGTACTATTATGTGTGTTTTTCCGCGTTATTTGTAATTTATTTTGTACATAATGTTTCTGACATCGTCTCTTATAACCAAAAATAGCTTCTGGATATCAGGACAGCGATTACTCACCTTGTATTGGACGAAGATTTTTTCTTCAACGAGGTGGCCGCGAAGGATATCCTACAGACACCCGACAAGGCCCAAATCCCTGTCATTCGCATGAGAAAGAGACGGAGATATCGTGGACGTAGGTCGGGGTGCCTTGTAAGGATCTGACGGCGAGCGAGTAAACTGCCTCTCCCATCAATCCTATTAGCCAATCTTCAATCATTTGAGAATAAATTGGATGACCTAAGATTACGGTTATCCTACCAACGGGACATTAAAAACTGTAATATCTTATGTTTCACCGAGTCGTGGCTGAAAGACGACATGGATAACATACAGCTAGCGGGCTATACGCTACATCGGCAGGATAGAACGGCTGACTCCGGTAAGACAAGGGGTGGCGGTCTGTGTATATTTGTAAACAACAGCTGGTGCACAAAATCAAATACTAAGGAAGTCTCAAGGTTTTGCTCGCCTGAGGTAGAGTATCTTATGATAAGCTGTAGACCACACTATTTACCAAGAGAGTTTTCATCTATATTTTTCATAGCTGTCTATTTACCACCACAAACCAATGCTGGCATTAAGATTGCACTGAATGAGCTGTATAAGGCCATAAGTGAACAAGAAAACGCTCATCCAGAGGCAGCGCTCCTAGTGGCCAGGGACTTTAATGCAGGGAAACTTAAATCCGTTCTACCTAATTTCTATCAGCATGTTAAATGTGCAACCAGAGGAAAGAAAACTCTAGACCACCTTTACTCCACACACAGAGACACATACAAAGCTTTCCCTTGCCCTCCATTTGGCAAATCTGACCATAACTCTATCCTCCTGATTCCTGCTTATAAGCAAAAACTAAAGCAGGAAGCACCAGTGACTCGGTTAATAAAAAAGTGGTCAGATGATGCAGATGCTAAGCTACAGGACTGTTTTGCTAGCACAGACTGGAACATGTTCCGGGATTCTTCAGATAGCATTGAGGAGTACACCACATCAGTCACTGGCTTCATCAATAAGTGCATCGATGATGTCGTCCCCACAGTGACCGTATGTACATACCCCAACCAGAAGCCATGGATTACAGGAAACATCCGCACTGAGCTAAAGGGTAGAGCTGCCGCTTTCAAGGAGCGGGACTCTAACCCGGACGCCTATAAGAAATCCCGCTATGCCCTCCGACGAACCATCAAACAGGCAAAGAGTCAATACAGGACTAAGATTGAATCGTAGTACACCAGCTCTGACGCTCGTCGGATGTGGCAGGGCTTGAAAACTATTATAGACTACAAAGGGAAGCACAGCCGCGAGCTGCCCAGTGACACAAGACTTCCAGGCGAGCTAAACCACTATGCTTGCTTCGAGGCAAGCAACGCTGAAGCATGCATGAGAGCACTAGCTGTTCCGGATGACTATGTGATCACGCTCTCCATAGCCGATGTGAGTAAGACTTTTAAGCAGGTCAACATTCACAAGGCCGCAGGGGCAGACAGATTACCAGGACGTGTACTCCGAGTGCTGACCAACTGGCAAGTGTCTTCACTGACATTTTCAACATGTCCCTGACTGAGTCTGTAATACCAACATGTTTCAAGCAGACCACCATAGTCCCCGTGCCCAAGGACACTAAGATAACCTGCCTAAATGACTACCGACCCATAGCACTGACGTCTGTAGCCATGAAGTGCTTTGAAAGGCTGGTCATGGCTCACATCAACACCATTATCCCAGAAACCCTAGACCCACTCCAATTTGCATACCGCCCCAACAGATCCACATATGATGCAATCTCTATTGCACTCCACACTGCCCTTTCCCACCTGGACAAGAGGAACACCTACGTGAGAATGCTATTCATTGACTACAGCTCAGCATTCAACACCATAGTGCCCTCAAAGCTAATCACTAAGCTAAGGATCCTGGGACTAAACACCTCCCTCTGCAACTGGATCCTGGACTTCCTGACGGGCATCCCCCAGGTGGTAAGGGTAGGTAACAACACATCTGCCACACTGATCCTAAACACGGGGGCCCCTCAGGGGTGCGTGCTCAGTCCCCTCTGTACTCCCTGTTCACCCATGACTGCATGGCCAGGCACGACTCCAACACCATCATTAAGTTTGCTGACGACACAACAGTGGTAGGCCTGATCACCGACAACGATGAGACAGCCTATAGGGAGGAGGTCAGAGACCTGGCCGTGTGGTGCCAGGATAACAACCTCTCCCTCAACCTGATCTGATTTGTCGTGAAGAGGGCACGACAAAGCCTATTCCCCCTCAGGAGACTGAAAAGATTTGGCATGGGTCCTCAGATCCTCAAAAAATTCTACAGCTGCACCATCGAGAGCATCCTGACTGTTTGCATCACCGCCTGGTATGGCAACTGCTTGGCCTCCGACCGCAAGGCACTACAGAGGGTAGTGCGTACGGCCCAGTACATCACTGGGGCCAAGCTTCCTGCCATCCAGGACCTGTATACCAGGCGGTGTCAGTAGAATTACCTGGGCTAAAATGGGCTAAGTGCTTTGGTGTTTTGGTCTGTCATTGGACATTTTGTTTGAAATTTGAAATTGCTGCCTTTGATAAATGGAAATGATTTATAACATTTGAAGCTCTGACACATCAAAATGAATATTTATCTCACAGAGAATTACCCAGTGCACTGATGTTCTGTGCTAACAAAGCTCCTTGGTCTTCATGGTGCCGCTTGCTTGGTGGTGCCCTTTGCTTAGTGGTGTTGCAGACTCTGGGGCCTTTCAGAACAGGTGTATATATACTGAGATCATTTGACAGATCATGTGACACTTAGATTGCACACAGGTGGACTTTATTTAACTAATTATGTGACTTCTGAAGGTAATTGGTTGCACCAGATCTTATTTAGGGACTTCATAGCAAAGGGGGTGAATACATATGCACGCACCACTTTTCCGTTATTTATTTTTTAGAATTTTTTGAAACAAGTTATTTTTTTCATTTCACTTCACCAATTTTGACTATTTTGTGTACGTCCATTACACGAAATCCAAATAAAAATACATTTAAATTACAGGTTGTAATGCAACAAAATAGGAAAAACGCCAAGGGGATGAATAGTTTTGCAAGGCACTGTACATACGTCTATACATGTATGAAATACAATGAGTACTGTTCATTTGCCTTAGAAGCTCAAAACACTAAATTCATATACAAATGTTCATCATCAATGTACAGTAATTACTGTAGTATTTGGGGGAAAATAAGACTCAAATCCTTAATATATATTAAATATTTGATGCCATCAATTCAGACCATCAAACAGTCAAAACAAGAAACAAATCTATAAACACATATTTAGCCATGTTTCCGACTCACATTTTTTTTGCATTAAATCACAAGCAGGAATCTCCATTTATGTTACATCGTCATGACCTACTATGATTAACTACACTGTGACACAACAAAAGATAAATGGCAAAAAACATGTCACATGACATTTGCCTTGATGTTGTGTATTATAATGTATTTGTTTTTTTTTATCAATTAAATTATATATTTGTATTGTGTGTCAAAATAGCAATAGTATACTGGTGTGTAATTCTAATGACAATGATCAACGATAATAATCTATGACGCTATTTTAATATTCTACAATCAGTTAAAAGCCTAAATGTATTATTATTTTCTGAGGGAAAGAACTCAAACATTATCTCAGAACAGATTTGCTATGCATTTGTATTGAGTGTTTTATCGAGTAATTCATGGATGTGTGTTTGCGTGATTGCGTGTGTGTGCGTGATTGTGTGTGTGTGCGTGATTATGTGTGTGCGCGTGTGTGTGTGTGCGTGTGTGTGTGTGATTGTGTGTGTGTGCGTGATTGCGTGTGTGTGTGCGTGATTGTGTGTGTGTGCGTGCGTGTGTGTGTGTGTGAATCAGAAAGAGTGAGAATGACAACGGTAATCAGGAGTAAACAAAAATCTTTACACAGCGTGTCCATTGTCCTTACTGTACAATTATGCAAGCAACCAGAGACAAGCAGTATAGCCGTCACACACAAGTCAGCGCCATGTCTCCCCAGCTATATGAATATGCTTCACTTTAAGAGGATGTTCATCCATTGATACCAGCTCTCAGCAATGTCACACTAAATAGACATGTCCTTGCATGGACTTAACATCTGAATTCGGTTTTTAAATGATTTTCACAGAGAATACTAGATATAACCACATTATGTAGCTTCATCCCTTACAATTCTTAAACTCTCTCCGTTTTTCATTGGCCTGAAGTGTTTGTGTTTGAATCAAAATGTCTGAATAGGTTTTGAGGTAAAAATGGAAACAAGGCGAGTGTGGGAGGAAGTGAGAGTGGGAAACACATTAAGAGGGAAGATTAGACTGTGGAGATGGTAGAAGGTAGGCGTGAACCTGGAGAGTAGGTAAACCTCACAATGTACCAATTTGGAGGGAGCATCATTAGAGCCATTTATCATGACTTTTCCCTACACTCTAGTAATCACACTGTAGGTTCCTCTCAAGTGAGTGGAAGAAAATTGTGGAAATCCTACAAAAGCACACTTACAATACAGTACTTTCAGAGAGGAAGCCTGGGCCGTTATTACATCACTATGGAATGCATAGGCGTCTCCATTATATCTGTAGGCTCTATGGGCTCTATAGGTGGGTAGAGAAGATGGGAAAAGATGGAGATTTTCACACTGGCAGCCCTGAGCCACATTTTGCTCCATTGCTTTTTTTTCTCTGAATAGAAGTGGTGGATACGGTTCTCTGTGGCTCAATATCCTACACACATCCACATTGAATCTGTCCACCGTTAAAGCCTCATACACCACTAATGTGCTGTTGGTGTGGGTATGACCTTCTGCATTCAATCAGATAGGCCTGTCAATGACGCAAGTATAGAGAGACGGTGGAAGAAGACGAACTGCGGCCATGTTAGAATGCCAAAGGTAAAACAAAGCAACAAAGAAGGCAGGGAATATGAAGGGTATTATAGAGACGTAGACGTGTCACGGTTTTGATTCACGTTGTGCTGAAAAGCCCTGAGATTGGAGGAAATCCTGTGCTAGGAAGAAAAAAAAGCCCTATCCTTGATGATGCTATTTTAATTAAATAGTTGCTAGGTTACACAGAGCAAGACGACAGGGGTGGTTGTTGGCAGAGGCACATGGCGAGGGGGGTGGTAGTGGTGGGGGATGGGGAGGGGTTTGTTTGAGGAGGGGACGTGTCCCCGAACAGTGAATGCACATCCCTTTTTACACACCCAATAATGATTTCAAATGAGAAGTATTGACATGAAATACAGTGCTCTCTTTCTCTCCCTCCTTCCTCTCTCTCTCTCCCCATCTCTGTCTCTCTCTCTCTCTCCTCTCTCTCTCTCTCTCTCTCTCTCTCTCTCTCTCTCTCTCTCTCTCTCCTCTCCTTCTTTCTCTCTCTCCCCATCACTCTCTCTCTCTCCCCATCACTCTCTCTCTCCCCATCTCTCTCTCTCCCCATCTCTCTCTCTCTCCCCATCTCTCGCTCGCTCTCTCTCTCTCTCCTCTCTCTCTCTCTCTCTCTCTCTCTCTTTCTCTCTCTCTCTCTCTCTCTCTCTCTCCCCATCTCTCT
>NC_140001.1:12279631-12392131 GCF_964263955.1 Coregonus lavaretus
CTCTCTGGTGACAGCGCTTTTCACCTCCACTGGTGACTTACTGGGTCCGGTGCTCCTGTTGCACCCTGGGATACCAGATCGATGGAGGATGCCTCTAGCCCATGTACCCTGGCAACCGTTCATGGAGCCAGTCAAGCCTCGCCTACAGCCCCCCTCTCCAATCCTCCACCCCCTAACCCCTCCACTCCACCAGCCCTCAGCCCTCCATCCCTTCACCCAGTTTCCCCAGTCCAGGGCTCTGGCCACACATAAACCCCAGACAGGCCTCTGATGGATGGGGCTGGAGAGAGGAGAGAGGCCCTTGATGTTTGAAATAAATCTGACAGGCCCTACAGGAAAGGGCCAGGCCTAATCTTTCCCAGCGACTGTAGGCTAAGGCTTTTTCCTTTTCTTATTTTTTATATCCTTCTCTCTCTTTATCCCCCCTCCCCTTCTTCTTTTCGTCCATGTCTACAGAGATAATGCTGTAATTTACAGCCAAGCATTATGGAAGATGAATGATAGTTGCTTTTTAGACATAATACACATTAGCCTTTAACAGATAATAGCCTACTGCTAAGAGGACAAAAATAAATATCTTCAAAAGGCTTATTTTTTTTTTTTGTCATATTCTTCCTCTAATGTGCTAAAAGTTGTATAATTCTTATTCTTTCATAAGATTTAAAGTTACTACTGATCAAAGTACACTGATCAATCTTATTTTCAAAGGTACCTTGCTTTTATTTTTTATATTCATGGTTAAGGTATGGTGTAAAAAAATACAATAAAGCAATGCTTTTCCAATTTCTGTGACTGTTTGTGACTCTCCTGAATGTGTACATGTGTGAAACTGGCTGTAAAGAAACACAGAGGATATGATTTGAAACACGCACGCAAACACACACGCACGCACGCACGCACACACACACACACACACACACACACACACACACACACACACACACACACACACACACACACACACACACACACACACACACACACACACACACACACACACACACACACACACACACACACACACACACAGCAAGGTCAACAGCAGATCTACAACAGTGGTTTCAGGGCCAGTTTTTCATCTTGCTTTGTCAGTCACTGACAGTCACTCAATAAGCCATGTCAGCTAACAATTTTTAGATTGGTAATTTAGTCTAGCTAGTTATCTAAACTTGTAGTAATCATTGCCGAATACCGACCGGGCATGAAGGGCATGTGCCCAGGGGCCCTGACCTCCAAGGGGCCCCCATTGATTTTGTTAGTCACTCTCACTCAGATATCATTAACGTGGCATACGTAATGGCAAAATGTATAGAAGTGTAGGAAATTAGCTTTAAATCTGCTCAAATTTCTCTTCACCCCATGGCACAATGTGTAGAACTGCAGAAAACTTGCTTTAAAACTGCAAAAAAAGAATGTTAAACTTACATTTTTCTCTCCGCAGTCAAGAGGGGGCAACTAAAAATGTTTGCTCGCTTGGTGGGGGGCCCCCCAACCAAATCTCGTTTAGGGCCCCCAAAATGCTAGAGTGGTTTGGTTCTGCATGCATCAGCCAGCTCCGTGCTATAGCAGAGGATGAGCCTTGCGGACAGTGCAGTGTGCAGTGCAGGAATCCCAGTGTCTGTCCTCTGGCATGGCCAGTCTCCACGGTCTCCCCTGGGAACCTCCATTGACTCCTCTGAATGGCCCTAATGACCTGAGCTGCTCCCAGGCCGCCGGCCAATGCTCTAACAGGTGGCATGCAGGGGTGAAAGATCAAGTCAATGTGGGTGTCAATATGTGACCTAACACAGAGACACAATCAAAGCAGTAAATGGACTCTACAACACGACCTTATTCACTTTCGTCAAACGGACAAAATTCAAGTAGTATTTTCAAGTATATGAATTACCTCATCAGAATAACAGCTCAATGATGTTGTACACGGAGCATAAGATATGGACCCAAATTTTTTTTTTACACTATAGTGTAGAAATTAAAGCCTATATTCAATCAGATCAAGCGTTAACTGCCGATAGCCGAAACCCGCATAGCTGATGTAGGAGGTGGAAATGCATTGGAGTTGAGCAGCTGCTCTTGGGATCATTGTCATGAAGCCACACCCGTCCCACTCGCGTTAGAGAACAAGAAAGTGTAGCCTAAATTGAAATAATGACGCTCAAATTTAAAATCATTAAATGAAATAATGATGTAGATTATATCTCACATTCCAGTGTTCGAACTTGTAAACAAGGCTGCATTGGATTTCTATTTTTTGCGAATCCGTGCAGCTAATGGCAATGTTCGCTTTAGGTATAATCCCTGGAGCCGCTTGTGCATTTGACAGCTCTAACACAGTTCCACCTTCGACACCGCCTAAACAATCGCTATGCGGATGTTGGCTAATGCGGATCTGATTGAATATAGCTGTGAATATGGACACATAAGACTTCTGTGTGTTCAGCATAATTGCCCAGATTAATAACTTCCTAACGACACATGAAAGAGTTGCTGTGTGTTGACTTTCCTCTATATTATGAGATTCTATTGTTCTCACTCTAATCAGAATTGAAATTACATTTCCTGAATGTACAGTGCAGTGTTAAATTGCCTTCATGAGGAACATAGGTTGATTTTCAGGAACTGTGTGAAAGGACTGGGGATGTAGCACTCCAGGAATGTATTGTTCATTGTCAGCCTTAATGAAATACAGTGCTGCAAATTAACTCTTATTAGAATTGAGGCATGCAGGAAACGTACCCTGTAGCACAATAATGCAGGCATCGGCTGTGTGTGTGTGTGTGTGTGTGTGTGTGTGTGTGTGTGTGTGTGTGTGTGTGTGTGTGTGGAGGAGGGAATGCACAGAGGCCCAGGGTTCTGGATGTTCAAGTATTGATGTTACACACTATATCAATCTATCACAGAGTCTAAATCCTACCAAACCAAAACGCAATCCAGGGACCAATATTTAATTGAGTTAGGACAGATTACTCATTGGGTAGACTTTTTTCCCCACTCTCTTCGATGCACTGCAATGTAATGAATGATAGCACACAATAGGCCTATGGATGAGGACAGCAGCACTATTTCCGTGATCACAATAACAATCTGTCAATCATGCTGCTGTTCCATGTGGGACACTAATATCTCATGACAAATACACCCTCATTGCCCATCCTTAAATAGCTGAATTTCAGGGTATTCCAAACGTTCTTGTTATTATCATGATTGGAACTTGAAAGAAATAGAAGTGCCATACCATTGCCAAGGAGAAACCTTGATCTTATTTTAGGCTGACATTTTTTATTTATTTGCATTCTTCACCTGGTTGGATATGAACGCTTTAATAAGCAGCTTTCTCATTGGACAATCTGGAGGGCGGGGATTCTGCTGCTGATGCGCAGGCTCACAGTGCAGTTCTGTCCAAAGACCACTAGGGGGAAGTCAACCCTGTTCATTCCCCACAGTGAGGCGATCCCTAGAAGTGATCAAATATAAATGTACAAACAAATCTTAAAAAATATATATTTAAATTGATTGGCATTGACTTTTATGGTGTTTTCCTACATGGTGTAACAATTCAATGTCTTTCTGATTTCCGGATTGTTCCTTTTCAGTGTAAAAGTCTCATGAAAGCCCTATCTTAATAATAAATAATAATAATCTATCTTTGTCCTATTGTACTTCAATTATCTTTAGAATATGTCCTACAGAATGGTAAACTACCAAATCTAACAGCTATTGTGTTTTCATTTTAAAATCACATTTACTGTAGTTGTGTTTTATAAACTATTATAAATTATCATTATATTACTTTACTGATTCTGCGCGCGCGCGCACGCACACATACACACACACACACACACACAGTGCTCAGACTATCGGGAAGCTGCTAATTAAAGGCCATGCTAGAATGCACCATAGAGACCCCAGAGGAACCATGTTCATCTCAATGTGAATGAATGTAAGAGTACTGGTGATTACGAGGAGAGCAGCCAGACATTTCATATGGCTATGAAGAGCCAGCACACCCCCAAATTCATTAATCCATGACTAGATTTATTTCCCATCTTTGCTTGTTTGTAACAAATCACACAGGATCCTCTCACGGATGTTATGTGCCCCCAGCTCACATGCACGCACGCACGCGCGCACACACAGCCCAACACAGACCCCTGCACTTGACCCCTGTCATGCGTTTACACCATGAATCAGAAAACGTTTAGAAAGATCATACAGAGCAAATCCTCAGGTCCTAATTAACATGTTCTGCAGACCACCCTCCCCCCCCCTCCCTCCCTCCCTCCCCCACTTGCCTGCTTCATTTACTATGAGCACTGCTCAAGATCATGTTTGGTGTATCAAGGCTTGTTGTAAGTACTGCTGTTACCGAAGTTGCCATACAGTAGCTTCCATACACAGATTGTTCACAGACTGTAGTATTCATATTTACATATTTAATCATACAACATTTTTTAGAAATCGTTTCTGAAGCACTGTAATTATTCTGGCCAAGATATTTTGTCTATATTTAGTAAAATGTGATTGACTAAAATACTAAATGTTGTAGAAATACAATGTGCGTTTTATTGCTATACATAACTTAGGTAAGATGAGATGGTGAGGTACATTTATGTAGACCAATGATATCATGAACATTTGCTAGAGAAACACTGACACTAACTAAAGCTTTGTTTTCTTGTTTATTCATAACAATTAGTGGCGACCCGTCATTCAGGGCATGTGTCTGTTTTGCATGTTATTTTGGCATTAATACGTGTCACATATCAGTTTGCAAACAATGTAAAACAATATATATATATATAATTGAGTTAATAAAGCCACATACAAACATGGTCTCTTTTTTGTTTTCTTGAGTAAGGCAGCTCCAAAATGCAGGTGTTTCAGCCTAGCTCAGTTCTTTTTGTGGTGGTGGGGCAAGCCAGCAAAAAATAGGAGCGTTGTGCCGTGATTAGGGACACTAGGTCACCGCCAAGTCTAAGTCCTTTGTAAGGGTAGACATCGAAAATTCAAGCCCTTTGGGTCCTGTCATAGAGTTACATTAGAAGTGCCCGAGTGGCGCAGCATCGCGGTGTTAGCTGTGCCACTAGAGATCCTGGCTCGTAGCCGGCCGCGACCTGGAGATCCATGGGGCGGTGCACAATTGGCCCAGTGTCGTCCAGGGTAGTGGAGGGAATGGCCGGCAGGGATGTAGCTCAGATGGTGTTTGCAACGCCAGGGTTGTGGGTTTGATTCCCACGGGGGGCCAGTATGAAAAATAAAATAATGTATGCACTCACTAACTGTAAGTCGCTCTGGATAAGAGTGTCTGCTAAATGACAACAACAACAAAAAGAAGGCTCAAGGTCATTGGCCACAGATAAAATGAGGTCAAATCACATTATATGTACAGTAGCTTTGATTGGACTGATCATGTCAAAATCTTAGCTAGCAGTCATCATCATGAATCAAGTCGACAATCTACTGGCAAATCCTTGTCATATGAAGAGAAATTATAGATAAAACGTATCGGTGCTCATCGGCCATTGGACATAAACATTACACAACAAGCTGGAAATTACAAATGTAAACAATGAGTGGTTTGGAAGGAATCGGTGACAGTGGCTAACTGCAAGCATTGCAACTGGGAAGTCGGGAATAAACAAGCTCAGACTGGGAAAATATGTTTTGAACGGTCATCCGACTCGGAATTGTAAATCCGGCCTCTTTCTCTTTCTTTGATGACAGAATTTGCCCACGAAGGACCGCCGCGCCACCTTCCTGTTCAAGTGAGCACAGCACAACAAAGTGAGTCCAAAAATGTCTTATATGCTGCTGCATAAATGATGTAATATGCCAGGGAGATATGTATACTGTAGCTAAGAAAGTAATACTAAGTGGCGTACTCCCGAGTGGCGCAGTGGTCTAAGGCACTAGCTGTGCCACTAGAGATTCTGGTTCGAATCCAGGCTCTGTCGTAGCCGGCCGCGACCGGGAGACCCATGGGGCAGCGCACAATTGGCCCAGGGTAGGCCGGCAGGGATGTAGCTCAGTTGGAAGAGCATGGCGTTTGCAACGCCAGGGTTGTGGGTTTGATTCCCATGGGGGGCCAGTATGAAAAATAAAATAATAATGTATGCACTCTAACTGTAAGTCGCTCTGGATAAGAGCGTCTGCTAAATGATGTAAGTGTATGTTGTGTAGTAAGCTGTTAGTAGCCCATGTGCCTCACCCTAATAATTTGGTCTATTTCCACCTACTGGTGGTGCACATGTAGCCTATAACCTGTTTTTGAGAAATGTAATCATCGAATATTGTAAGAGCTTTCATTGTCTGCTTATATGCCCCCTTTATTTATCCTACGGTTCTGACTTGGTGTACAGGGAGAACACTGTAAGAACGGCCTATGTTCTGAATTCTGTCGCTGTACATTTCAAAAGTGCTGAACAAATAGTTATATTGACTACGTCCGTCCTGGCTCGCTCATTAATGTCCTGATCTAAATGACGGATTGCCTCTTATCCGCTTGTCGTCCCCTTATGCCATAGTTTGTACATCTCAATTGTCAGTAGAAACCACATTTGTTTAAGCAAGTCAGCCATATCAGCTATGTTTATTTAAAAGGCAGTAAATGAGGCTGAATTAACTGTTTCGCTGCCAGACAAGGCTGCGCTGATAGCCAGCTGTAGCAGTGGTAAGGTGTTGGGAATCTGCTGTTGGGACAGCTTTATGTAGGCCCTAACAGTTTGTGGGCACCGTTTGTCACCATTATAGTGCAATTCACTAGTGTTGTGTAGTGGCTTTGCTGGCATGCATCCCACTGATAACAATAAACTGCTTAAATGTCTCCGTTGTCATAATCAATTAATATCTCAATATATATTTTTTTGTCTTCAGCCACAATTGAACTGTACCGTTAATCCAACAAGCATTGTCACATGATTGAAAATAGCAAAACAAGTATTTCTATTACAGGTGACTTCTGGCGGCAGGGGAGGGGGCTGGACTGTAGATGTTCATAAACCAAGTCAAAAACTTCTGACATGTTCTGACACTGATGATGAAGGAATGACAAATGGTGGCATAGCAGGAAGGTTGGAATGCTGTGAACCGAGAGGTTGCTAGTTCAAATCCCAGGTGCAGTCATGTTGAATACTAATTACTGTATAAATGAACATGCACAATGTAATCATGTATGTTAGTGTGCCAAAGAGTTGAAAACACTGTGTGTGCGCATAACTAGTTCCATGTACTTTTTTTTGTTGGTAAAATGCCCAAATAATAATTTGTAGTTGAATGAACATATGAGACAAATTGAGCAAACACATCATTTTAAGTTGACAGAATTTTTGCCAACGTTTTCTTATGTTGGAGCTAAGTTTTGTGACCAACAAAAAATGTACAATTCAGGTAACACTTTGATCCAAAAGTTGAGTAAACAAAAAATAGGCTGTGGAACCAGTTACGTAATAATATTTAGTCGAAACAACTAGATTTTTTTTTACAATGTACCCTTGTTCAACTGATATCACTTTGAAAATAGATTTCATGTTTGAGAAAACAAGCTATTGCTGGACTCCAGCTATTAGAATGGTGGATAGGATTACTGTTTTTTTCCACAAGTATGTGGTAAAATTTCAACTCTTAGTACAAAACTCAAAACAGATCATCAAAGAGGCTGTTTTTTCAAAACTTTAAGCACATGTTCAATTGACTAATAAAATCACACAGTAACTTTTTTACCAAACCTAATCAGAGTTTTATCTAGAAATACCTTTCATATAAAGTAATTGCCTTTCACAATGCAATGCTTACAATACTTTTCATATGATTCTCTTCTCATTTGTTTAAATACATTTGAACATCACTTAATCCTACTGCGCTTAATGGTTAATCACTTAACCGTTTGGTAAACCTATAGATTTCAAACTGGTTTGTCTACTATATATGGATTTTGAGAACAACAGAAATAAAATGTGTGTTTGTAAAGTATAAACATCTAAATTACAAGTATGATACATGATAACCATACATAATGACTACTCGTTATTGCTAATTGATTTCACATAGTGGTAACCACGATTGGTCACCATATAAAAGGGTGTGTGTGAACACCTGCAATTTTTCTCAACATGGAGCAGGATAGACAGCAAGGGAGAGGAAGAAATCAAAGAGCTGGTGGACAAGGGGCCCATCAGAGAGGTGGGCATGGGACCCGTCAAAAAGGTGGATACCATTACATTTACAGTAAATGACATATTGTAATGCATGTAAATTCACAAAACATGTTACAGTATTCTTACAGTATGATCTATTGACAGTACACTCTGTTCTACACTCAGAATTGACAGAAGACCCTATGGTGGTGGCTGTGGCTTTGTGGTGACCGACCAGTAGGAGAGGGCAGTGGTGAAAATGGTGAGGGCCAGGAATGACATACGGCTGTCCAAAATAAAGAAGGCCATTGAGGAGAATGATGACACCTTTGCCAACAATCGCCCGCCTTTTGAAGAGGCAACAGGCATCTATGAAACGCATTTACCTGGTGCCTTTTGCGAGAAACATCGACCGGGGGAAACAACTGTGGGCCGAGTATGTTCAGGTACAGCACTATATACTGTATTTATGTTACTATTTGTTGCACATGCTACTTCACAATATCATGTTGGAACTACAGTGAGGGAAAAAAGTATTTGATCCCCTGCTGATTTTGTACGTTTGCCCACTGACAAAGAAATTATCGGTCTATAATTTTAATGGTAGGTTTATTTGAACAGTGAGGGACAGAATAACAACAAAACAACTCGCCGTGTTTGGAGGAGGAGGAATGCTGCCTATGACCCCAAGAACACCATCCCCACCGTCAAACATGGAGGTGGAAACATTATGCTTTGGGGGTGTTTTTCTGCTAAGGGGACAGGACAACTTCACTGCATCAAAGGGACAATGGACGGGGCCATGTACCGTCAAATCTTGGGTGAGAACCTCCTTCCCTCAGCCAGGGCATTGAAAATGGGTCGTGGATGGGTATTCCAGCATGACAATGACCCAAAACACACGGCCAAGGCAACAAAGGAGTGGCTCAAGAAGAAGCACATTAAGGTCCTGGAGTGGCCTAGCCAGTCTCCAGACCTTAATCCCATAGAAAATCTGTGGAGGGAGCTGAAGGTTCGAGTTGCCAAACATCAGCCTCGAAACCTTAATGACTTGGAGAAGATCTGCAAAGAGGAGTGGGACAAAATCCCTCCGGAGATGTGTGCAAACCTGGTGTCCAACTACAAGAAATGTCTGACCTCTGTGATTGCCAACAAGGGTTTTGCCACCAAGTACTAAGTCATGTTTTGCAGAGGGGTCAAATACTTATTTCCCTCATTAAAATGCAAATCAATTTACAACATTTTTGACATGCATTTTTCTGGATTTATTTGTTGTTATTCTGTCTCTCACTGTTCAAATAAACCTACCATTAAAATTATAGACTGATATTGTGATTGTCAGTGGGCAAACGTACAAAATCAGCAGGGGATCAAATACTTTTTTCCCTCTCTGTATACTGTAAAAATAACTAACCAAAATATATTTTTAGAGGGTGATGGTGCTTGATGCTGCTGTGAACGATCACAAGAATATCTTTGTTGATGAAGCGGGCTTCAACCTGGCCAAAACTCGGCGCCGTGGGCGAAACCTCATCGGCCAACGGGCGACTGTCCAAGTGCCTGGACAACGTGGGGGAAACATCTCCATGTGTGCAGCTATCTCTGTAGATGGTGTGGTAGGACGTAGGCCATTACTTGGATCCTACAACGCTGCACACCTCATTGTGTTTCTCAATTAAATTGAGCAGGCCTGTCAAGGTGAGTGGGTCACCTATGTCATTGTGTGGGACAATGTCAGGTTCCACCATGCAGAGGTGGTTCAGGCATGGTTTCGGGCCCATCCCCGATTCGTGACCCTATACCAGCCCCCATACTCTCCTTTCCTCAAACTATTGAGGAATTGTTTTCAGCATGGAGGTGGAAGGTGTACAATCCCCATCCCCATGAGCGTGCCACCCTACTCCTGGCCATGGATGAGGCATGCGACGACATCAATGCAGACCAATGTCAAGCTTAGATTCGCCATGCCAAAAGGTTTTTCTCGCGGTGCATAAACAATGAAAACATTCACTGTGATGTGGATGAGTATTTAATGGCGAAATGCTCAAGACAGGCTTGATGCAAATTAATGCGTGCTGAAAGTTACATTTTATTTTCATTACATTTTTCATTCAATTTCTTACACCTATGTTGCAATTATAGCTTTTTTTTTCTTTTTCTTTTGCATGAATGATTGTAGAGGATGTCTTCGTTAATCACACCTTTCATTACACATTGGATAGACATTATGGAAATAATCGATTTTCTGTACATTTTGTTGGGTAATGTAAGTGTATTGCCTAATGTGAAAACGGTGTAATTTACAGTACTGTAGCATATTACTTTCAGCACTTCTAAGGGAGATTTGAAATGCGTATCTTGCATTGTTTGCTATTGGCTTGACTGGTAGTTAAAACAACTAAATTGAAAACATATCTATGTTGTGTTTTGTTGATTAAACCAATGTTCTCATTACATTTCGTAGATTTTGAATATATAGTTGTGTGGTGAAAGATCCAAATGAATGCACAATGACAGGTTTTGAATGAAAGACTGGCTGCATTACAAGAGTGACCAGTTTGGAGTTTTGTACTAAGAGTTGTGAAAATGTACCACATACTTGCAGTAGCAGTGCATGGTTAAAATCACTTGGGAAGCAAAGACTATCCACTATCTCATTACCATTTCAACTTCAACATCAAATCACCTCTGCTTAGTCTAATACAGTAAAAACTAAAAGATACCAAAAACAATTTAGTTCAATCAACGTAAGCTAAATATGATGTTCGTGCAAGTAGAAAAACACATTGACTCACCCAACTTGTAGAGAAATGCCAATGCCATCCTCCTCTCTTTCATGTTGACGAAACAGTCTATCACTCTGTCATACAGTACACATTTTTATTTTTTGTTGTCCTAGGCTACCTGGCTAAAATGCTTGCTCACTAGCCTAACTTCCATTCATGGGCAACGTTAGCTAGTTAACATTAGCCTTCTACCTCTAGCTACATATTGAACTTCCATCCTCTCAGGCCAGGGGCACAACAATGTAGGAACTAATGGTTGGATCAGAATCGCCGTTATAATCATTGGCCAGTACGGTGAATTAAGTAAAACCACAAGTCCAAATCCCTATCTCCATCCATGGACAATTTAGGAAAGGGACAATTTTAGCTAGCCACCTGAGGACAACACAAGATGCAACAATTCAAGTTTTTCTGTCAATGACAGAATGATAGGAGTGACAACAAATCCAAGCTGGCTTCCCTTGACACTTTTTTTTTGGTGCGCCAGGACCTTTCAAAGTTGAGCTTGCTCAGTTTAGCTCAATGCTGATTGGCTAATTTTATAATTTTTTTCTCAAGGGAGGCCAGATGCTCGCTGGCTTCCCTTGCCTTCAGTGCTACGGGCGGCAACAATGTCATACTCGTTTGGACCAGACAGCATCAGATAGATGGCCTACACATAGAGAGACAGAGGGGCGCTGTTTCGATCGCTCGGATGCTTTCTCCTGTGAGATACATTCATCCTCTTGTGAATTGAAGGAAAATTCGGAAACACAGAGAGACAAAAGATTAATTATTGTATTTTTATTGGTACATTTTTGGGGAAGCCTGGCTTCTCTTGGCATCAATGAATACACGCCACTGCATACTTGTGAAAATGGTACCAAAGCAGGCTATGTTTTTCCTTTTCTTAAATCTGTAAGTAGAATTGCTAAAATGATCTACATGTATAAAAACAGGTCAGATGTGTACAGGAGAACTGAAGTGTCCTCTATTGGGCCATTCATTCTACAAGGTCAGGTCATTCATGGAGTAGCTCCTCTTTATTGCTACTTCTCCCAGTCCCGATAACACAATGGTTGAATTCCTATTGTCCCTCAGAGACCTAGTGATTAAAGGGACACCTCTCCAGAAGATGTCATTCTTGCTGTGAGATGGGGTTCTGGAGGGGTACACCAACCGCCCAAAGGGGTGGTCTGTGGCCCTCTGTGGTGAACAGACTAGTCTGAATGGGCCCCTCTCAAGAGAAAGAAAAGAGCCTCTCCAGAGGTCTGTTTTGGGATCTGTCTCATTGATCCGGCTGCCTTTGAAATGAATGTATTGGCCCAGTTTCCCCTGTTCATGTGGAGTATGGACAATGGCACTACCAGCCTTTATTATAGTGCTGTACTATCCAAGGAATGCCTCATAATGCTTGAGTTTGAGTATGTCCTAGAACTCATCACCTCACTCCAACTTACAAGGACATCAGATGACAGGAAAAGCAAATCAATAGAGAATGGCTAAATTAATTTCAGTTGGTACAAGGACTTCCATTTAGTCTAAAGTGACACTTGAGGCTAAATCAAAATATAGGAGACAAAAACAATATTGAACGCTATCTTGAGCCTCTGGTTTACAATGAAACAGAAAATGCGTCCTCAAAAGTGACTAAATGGAGGCCTTGGAAACCCAAAATGAACACAAGTAATTTACAGTGAGGGGCTTATCAGAGCAATTAAATTATCAGTGTACTTGACAGGCTGATGCTAAGCCACACCCTATTAGGAGCACAACCAGGACAGAGCCAGATGGGACCAAGACATCAGGAATGAAAAGGCCAGTTACTAAAGTTAATTTCTTTATTTGCTTCTGTTTAATTATGAAACTGTAAAATGCTGTTGCCTGTAGCCAGTTTACACATGCTACTGTTTTTATTTATTTATTTATTTCACCTTTATTTAACCAGGTAAGCCAGTTGAGAACAAGTTCTCATTTACAACTGCGACCTGGCCAAGATAAAGCAAAGCAGTGCGATAGAAAACAACAACACAGAGTTACATATGGGGTTAACAAAACATAAAGTCAAAAATACAACAGAAAATATATATACAGTGTGTGCAAATGTAGCAAGTTATGGAGGTAAGGCAACAAATAGGCCATAGTGCAAAATAATTAACATTTAGTATTAACACTGGAATGATAGATGTGCAAGAGATTATGTGCAAATAGAGATACTGGGGTGCAAATGAGCAAAAATAAATAACAATATGGGGATGAGGTAGTTGGGTGGGCTAATTTCAGATGGGCTGTGTACAGGTGCAGTGATCGGTAAGGTGCTCTGACAACTGATGCTTAAAGTTAGTGAGGGAGATAAGAGTCTCCAGATTCAGAGATGTTTGCAGTTAGTTCCATTCATTGGCAGCAGAGAACTGGAAGGAATGGCGGCCAAAGGAGGTGTTGGCTTTGGGGATGACCAGTGAGATATACCTGCTGGAGCGCATACTACGGGTGGGTGTTGCTATGGTGACCAATGAGCTAAGATAAGGCAGGGATTTGCCTAGCAGTGATTTATAGATGACCTGGAGCCAGTGGGTTTGGCGACGAATATGTAGTGAGGGCCAGCCAACAAGAGCGTACAGGTCACAGTGGTGGGTAGTATATGGGGCTTTGGTGACAAAACGGATGGCACTGTGATAGACTACATCCTTTCCTCCACAGAGTCTATCTTTCCTCCACATTAAACCAAATATATTAAACATAGGTCATAATAATCCATGACAAAGAAAATTACAAAACAAATGCCACTTTATTTAAGTTCAAGACTCAGACAATGTCGGTTTTCCTCTCCGTAAAAATAAATAATTACTTGCTTGTTATAGTCTACAGAGAACTGTTAAATCAAATGAATAATTTCACTACACACACACAGTGTGCCAAAAAGTATAAGCTCACTGTTGTCAAAACCACATTCAAACAGGAAAGAATGGTTCACCTGTTATGATTTTGAGAAGAGAGCACAGAGATGGACAATATAAGCACACATTGTCGTGTTCCCCTCCTCAGGCGTTGTTGATGCATGTCAATCTTGCAACGCATGGATAGGTATTTTACGTATCAGCTAACCACATCATATGTTATAGATCTCTGGTGCTAGACTGCACAATCGATGACATGGCACTTAAAGGAAAAATCCACTCAAACTATCTTTTAGTATTTTTTTCCTTAGTCCACTGTTGATACAGTCCCAAAATGTGTTGCATGTCAGCAGTCAAGTTTTCAAGATATTGGACTTTCAAGAAGCAAAGTGTGTCACTAGCCACATCATGATGAAGTGACATTTCTTGAAAGTCCAATATCTTGAAAACTTGACTGCTGACATGCAACACACTTTGGGACTGTATCAACAGTGGACTAATAATAATAATACAAATAGTTTTTGAGTGGAGTTTTCCTTTAACCCATGCAACATCTGAGCAAGGGAACTCAGCCATTTACACAGGGAGTCTTTGGCAAGGAATCATTTCTGAAGTTCTCCACCATTTGTGTTGTACTGAACACACGTATCAGACAATACTGAAACACTAGGAGAGAATTCAAATTGAAGCCAATATTTTTCACTGGTAACATATGGAGTCTGGACATTTTTCTCACATGGCCTAACTATTTCTAGAGTAATCATCATCCAACAGCTGCCTGAAGGCATGATCAATTTAGTTATAAAAAAAAAGAAATTACCTCAGATGCCATCATAATAATAATGATGATAATGGATTGGATTTATATAGCGCCTTTCTACCAACTGAGGTACTGAAAGCGCTTTACATAGTAAGTGGGAAACTCACCTCATCCACCACCAATGTTGACTCACTATATTAACACTTGTCCATTGGAAAATTGCTGCATTATTGAGTCAGAAACTGGCAACATTATCAGAGCTGTCGAGAAGATGTACATACATGTATGCTATGCCTCTAGTGGCGCTCTTCATTCCTTCCTACAGTGGGTCCTTCCTGCAGTGTTCACGACTCTGACTCATAGAGCTCAAGTGATAAGCGGTCTAAAGGTCCTCAATATTTCAGAACAAACTGGTTCAAAAACACAAATGTTTTAGATAATTTATAGTGACTTGCGAAAGTATTCACCCCCCTTGGCTTTTTTCCTATTTTGTTGCATTACAATCTGTAATTTAAATGGATTTCTATTTGGATTTCATGTAATGGACATACACAAAAAAGTCCAAATTGGTGAAGTGAAATGAAAAAAATAACTTGTTTCAAAGAATTCTAAAAAATAAATAACGGAAAAGTGGTGCGTGCATATGTATTCACCCCCTTTGCTACGAAGCCTCTAAATAAGATCCGGTGCAACCAATTACCTTCAGAAGTCACATAATTAGTTAAATAAAGTCCACCTGTGTGCAACCTAAGTGTCACATGATCTGTCACATGCTCTCAGTATATATGCACCTGTTCTGAAAGGCCCCAACACCACTAAGCAAGGGGCACCACCAAGCAAGCGGCACCATGAAGACCAAGGAGCTCTCCAAACAGGTCAGGGACAAAATTGTTGAGAAGTACAGTTCAGGGTTGGATTATAAACAAAATATCAGAAACTTTGAACATCCGACAGAGCACCATTAAACCCATTATTAAAAAAATTTAAGAATATGGCACCACAAGAAACCTGCCAAGAGAAAGCCGCCCACCAAAACTAATGGCCCAGGCAAGGAAGGCATTAATCAGAGAGGCAACAAAGAGACCAAAGATAACCCTGAAGGAGCTGCAAAGCTCCACAGCGGAGATTGGAGTATCTGTCCATAGGACCACTTTAAGCCATACACTCCACAGAGCTGGCCAGAAAAAAGCTATTGCTTAAAGAAAACAATAAGCAAACATGTTTGTTGTTCGCCAAAAGGCATGTGGGAGACTCCCCAAACACATGGAAGAAGGTACTCTGTTCAGATGAAAATTGAGCTTTTTGGCCATCAAGGAAAACGCTATGTCTGGCGCAAACCCAACACCTCTCATCACCCCGAGAACAACATCCCCACAGTGAAGCATGGTGGTGGCAGCATCATGCTGTGAGGATGTTTTTCATCGGCAGGGACTGGGAAACTGGTCAGAATTGAAGGAATTATGGATGGCGCTAAATACAAGGAAATTCTTGAGGGAAACCTGTTTCAGTCTTCCAGAAATTTGAGACTGGGACGGAGTATCACCTTCCAGCAGGACAATGACCCTAAGCATACTGCTAAAGCAACACTCGAGTGGTTTAAGGGGAAACATTTAAATGTCTTGGAATGGCCTTGTCAAAGCCCAGACCTCAATCCAATTGAGAATCTGTTGTATGTCTTAAAGATTGCTGTACACCAGCGGAACCCATCTAACTTGAAGGAGCTGGAGCAGTTTTGCCTTGAAGAATGGGCAAAAATCCCAGTGGCTAGATGTGCCAAGCTTATAGAGACATACCCCAAGAGACTTGTTGTAATTGCTGCAAAGGGTGGCTCTACAAAGTATTGACTTTGGGGGGGGTGAATAGTTATGCATGCTCAAGTTCTGTTTTTTTGTCTTATTTCTTGTTTGTTTCACATTTGCTTTCCTTGTGCTGCGTTTCAACTCTGCCAATTATCAACCAGTAAGTCAGTAAATTAAAATTATTGAGATCGAAAACAAAATCTAAAAAACACAATGATTTTAATTTATTAAAGACAAACTAAACCAGAAATAATAAATACATGGAAGCGTAGAAATACTTTTGAACCCAAATAAAGAAATAAAATAATAAAAACACTGTGACAAACAAGTAAAAAACAATGGCTTTTTGGCCAATGGATTGTAAAAGTATCCCAGCTACTTCTCGATTGACATGTCAGGGAACAAATCAAAAGATACAATTTGCAATTGATTTGTCTTGAACACATTTCTGAACTGATTAGAAACATTGTACAGTCCAACAACACATTGTTTGGTGTTAAGATTAGAAACGATTAGCTACAGGCCCCCAAATACTGAACAAAAATATAAAACGCAACATGCATCAATTTCTATTATTTTACTGAGTTACAGTTCATATAAGGAAATCAGTCAATCAAAATAAATAAATTAGGACTTAATCTATGGATTTCACATGACTGGGCAGGGGCGCAGCCATGGGTGGGCCTATAGTTTTTCCCCACAAAAAGGCTTTATTACAGACAGAAATACTCCTCAGTTTCATCAGCTGTCCGGGTGGCTGGCCTCAGACGATCCCACAGGTGAAGACGCCGGATGTGGAGGTCATGGGCTGGTGTGGTTACAAGTGGTCTGCGGCTGTGAGGCTGGTTGGACATACTGCCAACTACTCTAAAACATTGGAGGCAGCTTATGGTAGAGAAATTAACATTACATTATCTGGCAACAGCTGTGGTGGACATTCCTGCAGTCAGCATGCATATTGCACGCTCCCTCAAAACTTGAGACATCTGTGGCATTGTGTTATTGTGTTGTGTGACAAAACTGCACATTTTAGTGGCCTTTTATTATCCCCAGCACAAGGTGCACCTGTGTAATGATCATGCTGTTTAATCAGCTTCTTGTTATGGCACACCTGTCAGGTGGATGGATTATCTCGACACAAGAGAAATGCTCACTAACAAGGATGTAAACAAAATTGTGAATATGGAACATTTCTGGGATCTTTTATTTCAGCTCATGAAACATGGGACCAACACTTTACATGTTGCGTTTATTTTTGTTCAGTATAGGTTAAACAAATCTTCTGTTGAACTAATCACGAGGCATAGGGCTGTAATAAGAGCCATGTGCAGCCATTAACCGTTGAGGGTAACAATTTAAATAATGGACACCAATCACTTTCATCATAAGAACAATCTGAAATTAGGCAGAATTGATACATTCATATTGTGCATACTCCCCACCTTTCAAGAGAGGAACAAGTTAAGATAACTGACAAAAAGCTTCATAGGAAACAAAACAATGATTTTGTCATCCGATATGATGCTGTGTGACCATGTTAAAGGTAGATTCAGCTAAATGACGTTGCCACGAGCAGCACCACATATATTGAGATGAGCGAGATGCAACACTTCACGCTGTTCACAGCTTGGTAGCCAGGGCACCAAAATAGCGGAGAAGTTGAGCCTCGCGCTTCAGTGCTCTTAGTTGTTGCGGAAATTGACCCACTATGCTGTTTACTTTCTGCATCTATGTCATATCGCTGAGTCTACCTTTAATAGCCATATGGACTTAGTGTTATGATAACCATTGACCATTGTGTGTGCGTGTGTGCATGCATGTCAGTAAGCCTGTGAAAGTCTGTTGTACATAAAATATATGCACAAGCGTATGAGTACACACTTGTGCTCTATTGATTCCTCATGGGGACTCTGAAGATGGAAGGCCGCAGGGTTGCTGTATGTTCAAAACTAGCAGTCATCAAATCTAAAGCCCACTGGAGGGGTCAGTCTTACTTGGCACCTCTTTCAAATAAAAATATATTTAGAAATTCACAATTTCATCCATGAAATAAAAACAGAAGACATAAAATCTTCTCTACTGGCTCTACAATGGGTGGAGGACAGGAGCGGGGAGGAGAAGGGGAGGAGGAGGGTGGAGGAGGGGAGGAGGAGCGGAGAGGAGGAGGGTGGAGGAGAGTGGGGGAAAAGAGGCAGTAGCTTATAAGTGGCAGTTGACTTGACTCTTCTCCTCTTGATCAAAATGCCCTTTTAGTTGTAATTTTAAATTTTTTGTAATTTAGCAGACACTCTTATCCAGAGCAATTAGGGTTAAATTCCCTTCTCAAGGGCACAACAACAAATATTTCACCTAGTCGGCTCGGGGATTCTAACCAGTGACCTTTTGGTTATTGGCCAAACGTTCTTAACCGCTAGGCTACCTGCTGCCCATGGGCATAATGTATGCCAACATAACACCAGGGATCATACTCACATTCACATAGATACATACACATGACACATATACACATGCCCAATCTCAGTTAACCCAGAACTAAAGTCTTGTGCACTTGGTCAAATGTTCGATTAAGTTCTGGGTCCATACGTTGCGTTCATCCACCTCTGGCCTGCTGGCTCCCCTTCCTCTGCGGAAGCATAGTTCCCGCTCAGCCCAGTCAAAACTGTTCGCTGCTCTGGCACCCCAATGGTGGAACAAGCTCCCTCACGACGCCAGGACAGCAGAGTCACTCACCACCTTCCGGAGACATTTGAAACCCCACCTCTTTAAGGAATACCTGGGATAGGATAAAGTAATCCTTCTACCCCCCCCCCCAAAAAAAATTGTAAAGTGGTTATCCCACTGGCTATAGGGTGAACGCACCAATTGGTGAGTCGCTCTGGATAAGAGCGTCTGCTAAATGACGTAAATGTGCCCTTGAGCAAGGCACTTAACCCTAATTGCTCCTGTAAGTCGCTCTGGATAAGAGCGTCTGCTAAATGACTAAAATGTAAATGTAAATGTACGTGTTAAGAGAAGAGATAGAACGAGGATTGGACCCGGAAGGAAGAGCTCCACATTCTCTCTCTGCAAGTTACAGGCAAGTCTATGGGCCAAATGTCCCCTCCCCTTCCGAAATTTGAAAGATGCCAACACCTGCGAAATCGCGATTTGTCCAAAGTACCGGAACTAATGCTGCTCGTTATCTTACGCATCCTGTTGTACCATGACAGATCTATGGTAGCATTTATGTTTACTTTAGTCTGTATTAATCTACAGGGCTCACCTGTAAAATAGACATTGGTCTCAGCGTGACTTCCCTGTCAAAATAAAAGGTTAAATAATGCATTTACAGATGCTATTCCCTTGACCAGGCACTGTGTGCTGCCCTCCCTGACTGTTAAATAAAACATTTACAGATGCTATTCCCTTGACCAGTCACAACTTGTCAAAGGGGCAAAAGTTTCTCTCAGCTCTTCTAGTATGGCTCAGTTTGTACCAGGGTGGAATGGGGAAGGGGAGGGGGGGGATAATATACATCACAAATCATAAGGACATCGCAGTTTCAAGTGATGGGATCTCAGCAGGGAATGTCCCAGTGAGGTTCCACTCCTCCTAATCCTCCAGTAGGACTAGCATTGCTTCCAGTTGTCCCTTCTCAAACATTAACGGGCGAGCAGCGGTTTAGCTCTCACGTCCCTTCACCACATCCACAGGTCCCAAGTCCCAATCAGTGTAGATGAAGGGGAGACGACAGGTTAAAGGACTTTTAAGCCTTGAGACATGGATTGTGTATGTGTGCCATTCAGAGGGTGAATGGGCAAGACAAAATATATAAGTGCCTTTGAACAGGGTATGGTAGTAGGTGCCAGGCGCACCGGTTTGAGTATGTCAAGAACTGCAACGCTGCTGGGTTTTTCCATGCTCAACAGTTTTCCGAATAGTCCACCACCCAAAGGACATCTAGCCAACTTGATACAACTGTGGGAAGCATTGAATTCAACATGGGCCAGCATCCCTGGCAGTGAAAATAACTGCCGGTCTCACAGCAATTGACCGTCAATTAACATAAACACATTTAGCATCTCCTGGCTTCCACGCATAGCCTACAAGCCACTGATGCAGACCTTTGGAACATCTACATTTTAAAAAGTCTAATAAATCCATGATGTAATATAGCCTACACCATTACAAGAAATCCATTATTTATTTTAGGTAGGTCTAAAGAAACATGATATGAAGAATAGGTAGCCTATTTCAGAAGAACAGAATCTGGCTATGCCATATGGTTCTGGGCGCAGACAAGATTTGCTTAGAATTCTGTGGCATTATTTTATAGTATGAAGAATACAATTGAACATAGCTGAATAAAATACAAAGGATATTTTCTCCAAACGATTTCTGTGGGAGTGCGCACATGCGGCTATTCTGTGTCGAGCGGTTAACAAAGAAACAGGTACTCCTATATGCTTAATTTAGTTATTTATGCAACTTTAGTTGTGATACAATCATTGGGCTATATGTTTAGCTTTTTTATACATTCTAAGGCTGCATGATGCGACTCTAATTATGATTTGAAAATACACTGCTCAAAAAAATAAAGGGAACACTAAAATAACACATCCTAGATCTGAATGAATGAAATAATCATATTAAATACTTTTTTCTTTACATAGTTGAATGTGCTGACAACAAAATCACACAAAAATTATCAATGGAAATCAAATGTATCAACCCATGGAGGTCTGGATTTGGAGTCACCCTCAAAATTAAAGTGGAAAACCACACTACAGGCTGATCCAACTTTGATGTAATGTCCTTAAAACAAGACAAAATGAGGCTCAGTAGTGTGTGTGGCATCCACGTGCCTGTATGACCTCCCTACAACGCCTGGGCATGCTCCTGATGAGGTGGCGGATGGTCTCCTGAGGGATCTCCTCCCAGACCTGGACTAAAGCATCCGCCAACTCCTGGACAGTCTGTGGTGCAACGTGGCGTTGGTGGATGGAGCGAGACATGATGTCCCAGATGTGCTCAATTGGATTCAGGTCTGGGGAACGGGCGGGCCAGTCCATAGCATCAATGCCTTCCTCTTGCAGGAACTGCTGACACACTCCAGCCACATGAGGTCTAGCATTGTCTTGCATTAGGAGGAACCCAGGGCCAACCGCACCAGCATATGGTCTCACAAGGGGTCTGAGGATCTCATCTCGGTACCTAATGGCAGTCAGGCTACCTCTGGCGAGCACATGGAGGGCTGTGTGGCCCCCCAAAGAAATGCCACCCCACACCATGACTGACCCACCGCCAAACCGGTCATGCAGGAGGATGTTGCAGGCAGCAGAACGTTCTCCACGGCGTCTCCAGACTCTGTCACGTCTGTCACGTGCTCAGTGTGAACCTGCTTTCATCTGTGAAGAGCACAGGGCGCCAGTGGCAAATTTGCCAATCTTGGTGTTCTCTGGCAAATGCCAAACGTCCTGCACGACGTCGGGCTCTCATACCACCCTCATGGAGTCTGTTTCTGACCATTTGAGCAGACACATGCACATTTGTGGCCTGCTGGAGGTCATTTTGCAGGGCTCTGGCAGTGCTCCTCCTGCTCCTCCTTGCACAAAGGCGGAGGTAGCAGTCCTGCTGCTGGGTTGTTGCCCTCCTACGGCCTCCTCCACATCTCCTGATGTACTGGCCTGTCTCCTGGTAGCGCCTCCATGCTCTGGACACTACGCTGACAGACACAGCAAACCTTCTTGCCACAGCTCGCATTGATGTGCCATCCTGGATGAGCTGCACTACCTGAGCCACTTGTGTGGGTTGTAGACTCCGTCTCATGCTACCACTAGAGTGAAAGCACCGCCAGCATTCAAAAGTGACCAAAACATCAGCCAGGAAGCATAGGAACTGAGAAGTGGTCTGTGGTCACCACCTGCAAAACCAGTCCTTTATTGGGGGTGTCTTGCTAATTGCCTATAATTTCCACCTGTTGTCTATTCCATTTGCACAACAGCATGTGAAATGTATTGTCAATCAGTGTTGCTTCCTAAGTGGACAGTTTGATTTCACAGAAGTGTGATTGACTTGGAGTTACATTGTGTTGTTTAAGTGTTCCCTTAATTTTTTTGAGCAGTGTAGTTGCATGAAAGGCATGCGCTCGGCTCTGTTTCTTACGCAGGCTGCACACACTTCATCAGTCTCTCATTCACAATTTGACAACACTTGATAATATTCTCACCAGGCCTTGAATTTGCCAGCGGCATCCCCTTGTGTGGCTGCAATGCCCCCTAAAAAAATCCATGGCTTTTGTGGCCAAAGTGGCCGTTGAGCCCTTGGGCTGAATATAATAATTATAATTCCCTTCTCCCTGCTGCCAATCGCCTTGCTCCAAAGCACCTCTCACTCACATGGCTCTCTCAAATTATTTTTAGCCAATGCCCGTCACGTGATCGGGTCCTTCTCACAGGCATCTCAGCTCTGAAGTAGGCTTCAACTGAAGACAGACACATCTGCGCACTGCGCACGTCCCTCTTATCGAATTCCGAGGCGCATATTGAAGATGTTAGAAGAACTGTACACATTTACTTCGTCAGCCAACAAGATGAGTAGGCCTAACGAACAGCAAAAACACTAGCCTACGTCAATCTACTATCCCCCGTAGTACATAAGTTTACCTATTATATTGGTCAACTTGTCCTTCTGTGCGAGAAATTAATATTCCAAACATACTCTGGGACAGTTGTGGGATGCGACAGATCCCAAATTAATACAACCACACACATCAACAAACCTTTTAAAAGCAATGAGGCTGATGCAACAGAACGTTTAGCTTAAAATGTTGATAAACTACTAGGCTATTTCTTCACATTATAAGCGCAGCAATGCGCACACGGCGCGAATGTTCCAAAATGCAATCATTTAGCGGGAAAACACTGTTCTCAAACGTGACCGCAAATGCGATTATGAATCTAATGCTTTATTATAAAGGTGCATTTTTATGGTGAAAATTATCTTACCCAAACTTGAAACTCACGTGCTGCCTATGTATGCCAGTAAGGCTCTACACTGGTTGTAAAGAGGATTCATGTGCTTAATTTTAAAGAGGTTATTTGGCCACTTTAGTTGTGATTATCAAAACATATAGGCCTATGGGCTAGGCGACTATGATTTTAAAAAGTTGCAAAAAAAAGCCATGCGCTGTTTCTTGCATTACTGCACACGCTGGGCATCATTCACAAGTGACAATACATCAATCACAAGTGATGGCCTAATATTGTCATCCATCAGACTTTTCTTCATTTAAATCGTGTCTTTACATATACTTAATAATATATGTTCGAAATATGGACCATTATCATGCACCTGTCTTGGAACAGGGGCAGTGCAAAAAATAAACATGTCATCTATGCACTTAAATAGCGAATGGTGGACACCTTTCCCATGGTTCATTTTCATGCCAGCCAGGTAGGCTATACTCCTGTTTTAAAGAAAAGCAATGTGCTTAATATTAGGGAAGTTGAGAAATAAATACAGCATGCATAGCCTATAGAAAGCTGATGGGATCCTCCTACTTTTAATAGAGGCCATCAAAACTCTGTTTTCTCACGCAATTGCAGAAATGTTGCACAACATGAGCTCTCATCAAGTGTTTGATTTTCGATTTATTTGCTTTGATGTTACAGTGCCTTGCAAAAGTATTCATCCCCCTTGGCATTTTTCCTATTTTGTTGCATTACAACCTGTAATTTAAATGGATTTTTATTTGGATTTCGTGTAATGGACATACACAAAAAAGTCAAAATTGGTGAAGTGAAATTTTAAATGAAATTTAAAAAAAAACTTGTTTAAAAAAAATGAAGCCCCAAATTAAGATCTGGTGCAACCAATTAACTTCAAAAGTCACATAATTAGTTAAATAAAGTCCACCTGTGTGCAATCTAAGTGTCACATGATCTGTCACAAGATCTCAGTATATATACACCTGTTCTGAAAGGCCCCAACACCACTAAGCAAGGGGCACCACCAAGCAAGCAGCACCATGAAGACCAAGGAGCTCTCCAAACAGGTCAGGGACAAAGTTGTGGAGAAGTACAGATCAGGGTTGGGTTATAAAAAAGTGAGCTGGGCTTTACGGAAGAGTGGCCAGAAAAAAGCCATTGCTTAAATAAAAAAATAAGCAAACACGTTTGGTGTTCGCCAAAAGGCATGTGGGAGACTCCTGAAACATATGGAAGAAGGTACTCTGGTCAGATGAGACTAAAATTGAGCTTTTTGGCCATCAAGGAAAATGCTATGTCTGGCGCAAACCCAACACCTCTCATCACCCCGTAGTCCCATGTAGCTCAGTTGGTAGAGCATGGCGCTTGCAACGCCAGGTGGCAGCATCATGCTGTGGGGATGTTTTTCCATCGGCAGGGACTGGGAAACTGGTCAGAATTGAAGGAATTATGGATGGCGCTAAATGCAGGGAAATTCTTGAGGGAAACCTGTTTCAGTCTTCCAGAGATTTGAGACTGGGACGGAGGTTCACCTTCCAGCAGGTCAATGACCCTAAGCATACTGCTGAAGCAACACTCAAGTGGTTTAAGGGGAAACATTTTAATGTCTTGGAATTGCCTAGTCAAAGCCCAGACCTCAATCCAATTGAGAATCTGTGGTATGACTTAAAGATTGCTGTACACCAGCGGAACCCATCCAACTTGAAGGAGCTGGAGCAGTTTTGCCATGAAGAATGGGCAAAAATCCCAATGGCTAGATGAGCCAAGCTTATAGAGACATACCCCAAGAGACTTGCAGCTGTAATTGCTGCAAAAGGTGGCTCTACAAAGTATTGACATGGGGGGGGGGGGGGGGGGTGAATACCGTATTGGTCCGAATATAAGACGGCCTTTTTTCCCCTCGAAATAGGTCCAAAAAAGTCGGGTCGTCTTATATTCGGGGTCTAGTATTCAGAGCGCAGTTTCTCTTCTTCGGCGCTCCCTTTAAATGTCAATACACATTCGCGGGCACAGATGGCGCCAAAAATTCGTTCCGGACGGAGGGAAGAGGCGTCCTTAACAACCAGCCCGTTACCGGTGTTTAAAGATGGAAAGACAGGCTGACCATTTAGAGACAAGTGGCTCAAAAGTGGGCCAGGTCAATAAACAACAGCGGAGGAGCTATGATGCCAATTTCAAAATAATGGTTGTCAATAAGGCAGAGTCATCTAACAACTGCCAAGCTGCCAAGACATTCGGGGTCACTGAGTGTAATGTAAGAAAATGGCGAGCAGAAAAACAACGTCTAAAAGATGCTAACAGTCAGCGAAAATCCTTCCGTGGTCCTCAAAGTGGTCGTTTCATTGAGGTTGACCGGAGGGTTTTTGAATATGTCAGGGAAAAAAGAAGTGAGGGAATGCCCATTACCAGAGCTGTCATCCAGGTTAAGGCCCTGGAAATCGCCAGAGAGCTCAACATCACTGGATTTAAAGCCAGCCTCGGCTGGTGTCGTAGGATGATGCGGCGTAATGGACTGTCACTTAGACGGAGAACGAGTTTGGCCCAACGCCTGCCGTCAGACTTCGGAGAGAAGCTGCTTTCGTTTCAGCGCTTTGTTATCAACCTGAGGAAGAAGCACTCCTACCCGCTGGATCAGATCGGCAATGCTGATCAGACACCCGTTTATTTCGACATGCCAACATCGGTGACTGTCAATAGAAAGGGAGAAAAGTCTGTGTTGGTGAAATCAACGGGCAACGAGAAGAGCCGCGTCACTGTCATGTTGACATGTCTCGCTGGTGGCAGCAAACTCCCCCCGTATGTCATTCTTAAGCGTAAGACTGTGCCAAAGGACCCAATGCCAGCTGGCATTATTGTGCGCGCCCAGGAGAAGGGCTGGATGGAGTCGGGGCTTGTAGTGGACTGGCTAAAGGTTGTGTGGGGCGCACGCTACGGGGGACTGAGGAAGAGGAGGAACATGCTCGTTCTGGATGCGTTCCGCGGACATCTGACTGAGCCCGTGAAAAGTCAGGTGCGAGCAATGAACGGGGATCTTGTGATCATACCAGGGGGAATGACAAGCCAGCTACAGGTGTTGGACGTAGTTGTGAACAAGCCTTTCAAGGATAACCTGCGAAAAAAATACACAGAGTGGCTCCTGTCTGGCAACCACGCACTCACACCGACCGGGAAAATACAGAAGCCGTCAGTCCGTCTACTGTGTGAATGGATCCTGCATGCATGGGATGCTATTCCCTCACAGAGCATCATCGATGGCTTTAAAAAATGTTGCATCTCAAATGCATTGGACGGCAGCGAGGACGACGTGCTTTGGGAGGAGCCGGTGGAAGCGGAGCAGCTGGGGAGCGATGACAGCGAGAGCGAACACAGCGGGGCAGAGGACGTGTGTGAGGGATAGAGAGACATCGGAGGAGAAGTTTGGCGAATTTTTGTTAAGTTTAGTTAAATGTGTGGCCTGTATTTTCTCTGTTATTTAAAAATGTTGCTTTATTATTGCTTGATATTAATTTTGAATCATACTGTACATAGTTTGCCTTTGTGTTTAATTCACTGTGTTTTTAATATTGTTATTTTAAAATAAAATGAAGTTCTTTGTTCGGCAAATCTAGTCTGCAAATCTGTTTTTCTAAATGTTTGTGTTGAAAAACGGGGGGTCGTCTTATAATCAGGGTCGTCTTATATTCGGACCAATACGGTAGTTATTCACGCTCAAGTTCTGTTTTTTTGTCTTATTTCTTGTTTGTTTCACCCCCAAAAATATTTTGTATCTTCAAAGTGGCAGGCAAATGATACAAACCCCAAGAAAATCCATTTTAATTCCAGGTTGTAAGGTGTGGTCCTCTGTAGCTCAGCTGGTAGAGCACGGCGCTTGTAACGCCAAGGTAGTGGGTTCGATCCCCGGGACCACCCATACACAAAAATGTATGCACGCATGACTGTAAGTCGCTTTGGATAAAAGCGTCTGCTAAATGGCATATTATTATTATTATATTATTATATTATAGTAACAAAATAGGAAAAATGCCAAGGGGGGTGAATACTTTCGCAAGTGATTAGACGAACAATAGAGTGCTGAGTACCAGGCTGTTAGCAAGTTTGGTAAGCTACTAATAACCATCAGCAGCATCAGAGCTTGGAGAAGCCTAGATACCGTGACTAAATGGTCACGTGGAATTTGACTGTGGTCATGAACGCCAGTGTGGCGGTAATACGGTCACTATAACGGCCCTAGGAAGGTGTTCTTAATGTTTTGTACACTCAGTGTATATTATGATTACTCTCATTTATATTAGTCTCCTTTGTTAAGGATTTGTGAATCCTACTCTCAAAAATAAGGTAGTAAAAGAAAGGTTTAGAGTCATCCATGGAGGAAGCACTGGGGGAGGAGCTCTGCTGATAGGATCATGAGTGACGGGGCTGTGGGAGTGGGAGGGGAGTTGTCATTAGGGCCCTGCCCCACACAGTCACTTCTGAACGGGCCTGGAACAGAGCCCTGTGGGACACCACCCTGACCCTGGGGCAATGCTGCTATGCCGCCATAAGATACTGGTGATAGAAGAGGCCGAATATTGAGGTGGAGAAGAGGCAGGCAGCGATCCACCAGGTGAAGAAGGAGAGGAGGCCGCGGAAAAGGAGGGGGGTGAACACTGTCCGCAGGCCCCCGAGGGCCACCGACAGGTGGGCGACTGAAGCCCGGGCCTCCACCGCCGGCCCTGGAGCTGCAGTTGGTGCTGCCACCATGGCATGATCAGAGTTAATCTCCAGTGGGCAGGGGAGGTCTTCCTCAGGGTACACCCCCCAGGAGTGTCCACCTATAACACAGAGAGTAGGGGGGTACATTAGCAGTGTGGTGGGCTAAAGACTGCTGCTAAATCGTTCAATATACTGTGCGGACAATAATTTCTGATGATGGTACCAAACTCACCTAAGGTTTTTAGCAGCAAGGTTGTATGCAGCAACATCACCAAGGGTGCCACATACTGCAGTGCGATTACACATAGGTAGTAGAAAACCCGGGCCACCTAGAAAGCAGAAGAAAAGAGTAAAGACAAACTCCTTTAAGTGTTTTGTTTCCTAAAACACAAGGCCAAATCTACACTGGAGTTACTTACCAAGAAGGCAGTGAATGTTCCTGAGTGGCCGAGTTACAGGTTTGAGTTGATCTACTTGAAAATCTATGGCAAGACCTGAAAATGGTTGTCTAGCAATGATCAACAACCAATTTGACAGAGCTTGAAGAATTTTGAAAAGAATAAATGGGCAAATGATGCACAATCCAGGTGTGGAACGCTCTGCCAAAGGTGCTTCTACAAGGTATTGACTTAGGGGTGTGAATACGTATGTAAATTCGATATTTCTGTATTTCATTTTTTATTAAATGTGCAAAAAAAAAAGTATATATAATTGCAGGAAGTTGGCTTAAAAATGCAAAAACTGGGGCCTCCATTTTTTTTTACAGATATTCAGCCGCACAGACGGGCCGACTGCGCCCATTACCACACCACCTAAGCCCCTTTTAGATCCAGAAAACCAATGGGGTTTCAGAGTTTTTCCTCATACTCTGCCCATCTGTCAAGCCAAATGATTGGCCTGGGACGATGGGACGATAAACTGACAATTACAGACATCGACATTGCCTCCCCTGTTACCGAAGCATTTTGCTTACGTCTGTATTTTGACTGTAATAGATTGTTGTAAAACCATTATTTGGTCAACTGTAATAGCCTATGCACAAAGATGTCGGCAAATTCTCTGAAGAGCCAAAAATAAATCTAATCATTCTAACAGGTTGCACATTGAAATATCAACTCATGCATTTCCTGGATATGTTAGATGAAATAGCTTACTTTTTGACTCTCAGTTGTCTTAATACTTAGAGCTCTGCGGCTAATGTAAAGTAACTGTCCATAAAAAAAAAAATATTTTTGCTGTATTTGTTGTTATTGGGCCAAATAGTTACATTTATCATATTACTTTTTGTCCATATTGCCCAGATCTAACACTTCACCCCCAATAATGTAGCGTAATTTATCGCTGATTTATCGTTATCGAAGAAAATTGGTCAATTTATTGCGATTCAGATTTTTTCTCTCCATATTGCCCAGATCTACAAGGCGTCACTCACCATCTTCTGCAGGTCGACGGTGCTAATGCGTCCCGCCTCCTTCTTCATCTGTTCCACGCCCTTCTGGGCCAGGCTGAGGTAGGCCTGGAGGTGGTGCCTCATCATGGCCAAGCGAAGCACACACAGCAGCAGAATGGTCCATAACCGCAACGTATCGTACGTCTCCTCAGTCATCCTGCTGGGGAGAGGAAAGACAGAGAGAGTCACTGTGTGAGAGAGAAAGTGTGAGTCAGTGTGAGGGGAAATGATTGGCCAACCCAAGTCGAAAGTGTGAGAGGAAGACAGAGAAGTTGAGGGTAGGAAAGAAGAGATAAGTGGGGTGACGGAGAGGTGGAAAGAGAGGAAATGGGAAGCTGCTTTACATGATGCAACTTATTACAAATATGTCAAACTTTGGGACGGCCTGGCTCTTTGACTTTGGGTGTGGCATGTCATCACCATTCCTGTGGTTTAAAAGCATTGTCATTTCATGTTTGAAAATGAAACTTTCCAAACGAAACAACACAGAGGTGAACTTACAAAGGCACACTCTCCTTCCCCATGGTAGGGTTCAGGATGTAGTCCTTGGTTATGGGCTTCACCCACAACAATACCATAATAAGAGGGGCCAGGAAGTTGATATGAAGCAAGGTCCTGGAAGAGAGAAATAACATAAATGGGTCACATTTTTGTCAGCGAAAGCTTTGCCCTATCCAGGAGTGCCTGAGAAAAGTGAATGAGTCCTCATAGGACGTCTCTCCACTCCAATACGTGTTAACTGCACTGATCTGAAAACTCAGTGTCAGGACACAAGTGGAACAAATGTGATTGGCCATCAAGTCAGTTGATAGACAACTCTCATGTAATTTCAATCTGTAAGGTCTGCATATTATGACCTGTATCCACTTTCTAGCCATCAGTGGAGAGCTCATTTGTACCCATGGTTAGATAGAAGTCCCCTTGAGTCCGTTTGGGTGGGCAGAGAGAGACAAAGTGAATCTAGCTAAAGACAGTTATTTAGAGAGGAGTGAGGGGAATTGAACTAGAGACTGCCATACCAAAGTGGACTATTAGGGTGCGATGTGCTGCCGGCCCCCTCCCCATGTTATGACCTTGCCACCCGGTGTGTGCTGAAATAAAACCCTGCTCCAGCTGGGAAAGGGTTCATCTGACCAGGAAAACACTAATCTCCTATCTACAGCACTCTGGATGCTAGGGGACGTGTGGTGGTGCTGAGGCACTTCTGTACAAGATGGACCTGAGTAGTATATGATTATGGCATGCTATCATCCACACTAATAATCAGGCTAGTACACGACATAACACTCACACAACTACAGCAGCCAACTCATAGATGAATGGGTAAACAACAGCTGTGGAACTGTGGTCTGGTTGAGGAGGAAGGAAAACTGGAGGGAAGAGAGGAACTCACTGTGTGACTTTAGCTGTGGTCAGGTTGAGGGCGTCCAGGTGCATTTGGGCCAATCGTAGGCCGGGGAAGGTGAGAAATGCACCAATCAGAGAGCAGAGCAGGGCCAGGATCAGCTTAAAGGTGAGTTTAGATATGGGACCCCTGGTGAAAAGAACAGAGTCACAGTCATACTGGGCTAAAGTGTACCTTACATTCATATGCGTCAAAACACATACAATCCAGGAGTCATTTAGATTCATGACACCATGCAAACCATAGAAGAAGCTCTTACTTACTGGGACTCCAACCCCTGGTTCTCCAAAAAATGTGTGGCACTTTCAGAGAAATTTGCAAAACCTAGAACGAAATGAAAACATCTCTATATTTTAAATTGGTCCTACCAATACCAGAAAAACAACAATTAAAGTATATTAGTCAAAACAGATTGAATCCATTCATACAACCTAGTGTTCTTCAACACTGGTCCTGGGGAACCAGAGGGTTTGCATGCTATTCTATCCCATCACTAACACACCTTGATGAGTTGAATTGTACAGTGCTTTCGGAAAGTATTCAGACCCCTTGACTTTTTGTTACGTTACAGCCTATTCTAAAATTGATTAAATTAAATCCTCAGCAATCTACACACAATACCCCATAATGACAAAGCCTAATCAGGTTTTTAGAAATGTTAGCAAATTTTTTTAAACCAAGATAGGGTTAACCAACTTGATTGGCCTGTGGTAAATTCAATTGATTGGACATGATTTGGAAAGGCACACACCTGTCTATATAAAGGTCCCACAGTTGACAGTACATTAAGAATGGCGCCGGAGAAGATGGCTGCCGTTTTACAGCCCTCTAACCAATTGTACTATTATGTGTGTTTTTCCGCGTTATTTGTAATTTATTTTGTACATAATGTTTCTGCCATCGTCTCTTATAACCAAAAAGAGCTTCTGGATATCAGGACAGCGATTACTCACCTCGTATTGGACAAATAATTTTTCTTCAACGAGGTGGCCGCAAAGGATATCCTACAGACACCCGACAAGGCCCAAATCCCCGTCATTCGCATGAGGAAGAGACGGAGATATCGTGGACGTAGGTCGGGGTGCCTTGTAAGGATCCGACGGCGAGCGAGTAAACTGCCGCTCCCATCAATCCTATTAGCCAATCTTCAATCATTGGAAAATAAATTGGATGACCTAAGATTACGGTTATCCTACCAACGGAACATTAAAAACTGTAAAATCTTATGTTTCACAGAGTCGTGGCTGAACGACGACATGGATAACATACAGCTAGCGGGCTATACGCTACATCGGCAGGATAGAACGGCTGACTCCGGTAAGACAAGGGGTGGCGGTCTGTGTATATTTGTAAACAACAGCTGGTGCACAAAATCAAATACTAAGGAAGTCTCAAGGTTTTGCTCGCCTGAGGTAGAGTATCTTATGATAAGCTGTAGACCACACTATTTACCAAGAGAGTTTTCATCTATATTTTTCATAGCTGTCTATTTACCACCACAAACCAATGCTGGCATTAAGATTGCACTGAATGAGCTGTATAAGGCCATAAGTCAACAGGAAAACGCTCATCCAGAGGCAGCGCTCCTAGTGGCCGGGAACTTTAATGCAGGGAAACTTAAATCCGTTCTACCTAATTTCTACCAGCATGTTAAATGTGCAACCAGAGGAAAAAAAACTCTAGACCACCTTTACTCCACACACAGAGACGCACACAAAGCTCTCCCTCGCCCTCCATTTGGCAAATCTGACCATAACTCTATCCTCCTGATTCCTGCTTATAAGCAAAAACTAAAGCAGGAAGCACCAGTGATTCGGTTAATAAAAAAGTGGTCAGATGACGCAGATGCTAAGCTACAGGACTGTTTTGCTAGCACAGACTGGAACATGTTCCGGGATTCTTCAGATAGCATTAAGGAGTACACCACATCAGTCACTGGCTTCATCAATAAGTGCATCGATGATGTCGTCCCCACAGTGACCGTACGTATATACCCCAACCAGAAGCCATGGATTACAGGAAACATCCGCACTGAGCTAAAGGGTAGAGCTGCCGCTTTCAAGGAGCGGGACTCTAACCCGGAGACGCTTATAAGAAATCCCGCTATGCCCTCTGACGAACCATCAAACAGGCAAAGAGTCAATACAAGACTAAGATTGAATCGTACTACACCGGCTCTGACGCTCGACGGATGTGGCAGGGCTTGAAAACTATTAGAGACTACAAAGGGAAGCACAGCCGCGAGCTTCCCAGTGACACAAGCCTACCAGACGAGCTAAACCACTTCTATGCTCGCTTCGAGGCAAGCAACACTGAAGCATGCATGAGAGCACCAGCTGTTCCGGATGACTATGTGATCACGCTCTCCATAGCCGATGTGAGTAAGACTTTTAAGCAGGTCAACATTCACAAGGCCGCAGGGCCAGACGGATTACCAGGACGTGTACTCTGAGCATGTGCTGACCAACTGGCAAGTGTCTTCACTGACATTTTCAACATGTCCCTGACTGAGTCTGTAATACCAACATGTTTCAAGCAGACCACCATAGTCCCCGTGCCCTAGGACACTAAGATAACCTGCCTAAATGACTACCGACCCGTAGCACTGACGTCTGTAGCCATGAAGTGCTTTGAAAGGCTGGTCATGGCTCATATCAACACCATTATCCAAGAAACCCTATACCCACTCCAATTTGCATACCGCCCCAACAGATCCACAGATGATGCAATCTCTATTGCACTCCACACTGCCCTTTCCCACCTGGACAAGAGGAATACCTACGTGAGAACGCTATTCATTGACTACAGCTCAGCATTCAACACCATAGTGCCCTCAAAGCTCATCACTAAGCTAAGGATCCTGGGACTAAACACCTCCCTCTGCAACTGGATCCTGGACTTCCTGACGGGAAGCTCCCAGGTGGTAAGGGTAGGTAACAACACATCTGCCACACTGATCCTCAACACGGGGGCCCCCTCAGGGGTGCGTGCTCAGTCCCCTCCTGTACTCCCTGTTCACCCATGACTGCATGGCCAGGCACGACTCCAACACCATCATTAAGTTTGCCGACGACACAACAGTGGTAGGCCTGATCACCGACAACGATGAGACAGCCTATAGGGAGGAGGTCAGAGACCTGGCCGTGTGGTGCCAGGATAACAACCTCTCCCTCAACGTGACCAAGACAAAGGAGATGATTCTGGACTACAGGAAAAAAAAGAGGACTGAGCACGCCCCCACTCTCATCGACGGGGCTGTAGTGGAACAGGTTGAGAGCTTCAAGTTCCTTGGTGTCCACATCACCAACGAACTATCATGGTCCAAATACACCAAGACAGTCGTGAAGAGGGCATGACAAAGCCTATTCCCCCTCAGGAGACTGAAAAGATTTGGCACGGGTCCTCAGATCCTCAAAATAATTCTACCATCGAGAGCATCCTGACTGGTTGCATCACCGCCTGGTATGGCAACAGCTTGGCCTCCGACCGCAAGGCACTACAGAGGGTAGTGCGTACGGCCCAGTACATCACTGGGGCCAAGCTTCCTACCATCCAGGACCTCTATACTAGGCGGTGTCAGAGGACGGACCTCAAAATTGTCAAAGACTCCAGCCACCCTAGTCATAGACTGTTCTCTCTGCTACCGCATGGCAAGCGGTACCGGAGTGCCAAGTCTAGGTCCAAAAGACTTCTCAACAGCTTCTACCCCCAAGCCATAAGACTCCTGAACAGCTAATCATGGCTACCCGGACTATTTGCACTGCCCTTACACCCCTTCTTTTTACGCTGCTGCTACTCTGTTAATTTATGCATAGTCACTTTAACTCTACCCACATGTACATATTACTTCAACTACTTCAACTAGCCGGTGCCCCCGCACATTGACTCTGCACCGGTAACCCCCTGTATATATAGCCTCCCTACTGTTTATTTTACTTCTGCCCTTTTTTTCTCAACACTTTTTTGTTGTTGTTTTATTTTACTTTTTTATTAAAAATAAATGCACTGTTGGTTAAGGGCTGTAAGTAAGCATTTCACTGTAATGTCTGCACCTGTTGTATTCGGCGCATGTGGCCAATAACATTTGATTTGATGTCAGAGCAAAAACCAAGCCATGAGGTCGAAGGAATTGTCTGTAGAGCTCAGAGACAGGATTATGTCGTGGGACAGACCTGAGGGAATGGTACCAAGGTCCTCAAGAACACAGTGGCCTCCATCATTCTTAAATGGAAGACGTTTGGAACCACCAAGACTCTTCCTAGAGCTGGCCTCCCGGCCAAACTGAGCAATTGGGGGAGAAGGGAGGTGACCAAGAACCTGATGGTCACTCTGACATAGCTCTAGAGTTCCTCTGTGGAGATGGGAGAACCTTCCAGAAGGACAACCATCTCTGCAGCACTCCACCAATCAGGCCTTTATGGTAGTGGCCAGAAGGAAGCCACTCATCAGGAAAAAGCACGACAGCCCGCTTGGAGTTTGCCAAAAGGTACCTAAAGACTCTCAGACCATGAGCAATAAGATTCTCTGGTCTGATGAAACCAAGATTGAACTCTTTGGCACCATCCCTACGGTGAAGCATGGTGGTGGCAGCATCATGCTGTGGGGATGTTTTTCAGCGGCAGGTATTGAGAGACTAGTCAGAATCGAGGCAAAGATGAATGGAGCAAAGTGCAGAGAGATCCTTGATGAAAACCTGCTCCAGAGTGCTCAGGACCTCAGACTGGGGTGAAGGTTCACCTTCCAACAGGACAACGACCCTAAGCACACAGCCAAGACAACACAGGAGTGGCTTCGGGACAAGTCTCTGAATGTCCTTGAGTGGCCCAGCCAGACCCGGACTTGAAACCGATCAAACATCTCTGGAAAGACCTGAAAATAGCTGTGCAGCAACACTCCCCATCCAACCTGACAGAGCTTGAGAGGATCTGCAGAGAAGAATGGGAGAAACTCCCCAAATACAGGTCTGCCAAGCTTGTAGTGTCATACGCAAGAAGACTTGAGGCTGTAATCGCTGCCAAAGGTGCTTCAACAAAGTACTGAGTAAAGGGTCTGAATACTTATGTAAATGTGATATCTCAGTTTTTGCTTCATCATTATGGGGTATTGTGTGTAGATTGATGAGGATAAAAAACTATTTAATCTATTTTAGAATAAGGCTGTAACCTAACAAAATGTGGAAAAAGTCAAGGGGACTGAATACTTTCCGAAGGCACTGTATGTGTTAGTACTGGGATGGAACAACAGCCAGACCAGCCTGTGAGTCCTAAGGGTTATATTCATATGGAAGCAAACGGGCCGAAACGGGGAGGGACTAACTGAACTTGTCCAATAACAAACGCTTGTTTCGGTTAAAAACATTTTGCTACGTTTTGCACTAATGAATAGGTTCCAGGCGCAGGACTGAAGACGTGCTATCTAGCCGTACTGACAGATGGTTCATGGCCCACTCACCTGTCTCCAGGCCAAACTCCAGGTAGTTCTCGGTGACGATGAGGATGGCCATGGCTTTGACGAAGAAGAAGAAAGCGAAGGTGATGCAGAGCGAGCGCTCGCCGCCCTCCTCCAGCTTGAAGTAGAAGGCCGTCAGGGAGAACAGAGTCTTACTGTGGGGCACGGGAGTTAAGAAACACGCCAGCAGAAACACATAACTCATGAAACATAGCCTACTAATCATATTGCTGAGTGCCAAGGCTGTGCAGAGATGTTTCTGGAGTAATGGTGGTGGCTCAATAACATAATAGACCAGACGTATCAGAAGCACTACTGCATTGTGACCCACAACACACACGCACACACACGCACACACACGCGCACACACACACAGTCTAGCTCATACATTAGCATGGGGTTCAATGGCCCAGGCTTCCTCAGACCTAGAATGGTATTTCTAACGGGCTAAGTAAGGACTCATATGAGCTGGCCTCGGTCTCCATGGAGAGGGAGATCAGCCTTTATTTCACAAACCAATGTCTCAGACCATTCTGAATGGGGGAATCCAATGGACTTTTTCTGGGGGTCACAACCGGGATACTAAAGGGCTGCATTTTAAAAAGGTACCTGACAACTTAGAGCTAGCCTCTCAAAAGAGCAATGCAGCCCCATTGACAGAGCTGTCAGTGAGGCTGCTGCTAACGTAACCCTAAACACTACCTGGGAAGCAGCCACAGAAAGTAAGCTGCAAATATTGCAGCAGCATTTCTGTAAGAGCAGCTTTTGCCCGCTTCCAGTTATACCATCACTGATTGTGTTTATAAGTCTAGGCTAACCAACATGTTGCTCGACAGGATGTCTACTTGATGTGCATTAGTTTGGGTGTTCAACATCATCAACGTTTACAGAAATCCCTTTCTGTTTGGTGCAATCACAGAGCTCAGGAACAATCAGGAGTTCTAATACTGAGCCACTGCAACCTGGGTGTTTTTCGGAACTTTCACCAAAAATATTATCTGCTAAATCCATTCAAATTTAGCCGTTTTAAGATTCCATTCCATGGCTGAGTTGCGCTTACTCGAGGTTAACACAGCAGGTGCCTGGCTGCAGCCTCTGGCTCTTTACCACGCCGAGAGGTTCACTGGAGATGGGAATCTGAAATCAAGTGTGCCATTAACACACAGACCATCGCATCCCCATCATCATCTTCATCATCCATCCAGCCGTGCTCCTCCTCCTCCTCCTCCAAGTCTCCTCTTTTCCCAGGCAAATCAGTCTGGTGGGCTGTGAAAATTGGGCATCCAATCTTCCTCAGCAGGCAGGCAGGAAATGACATGCCTTCCGACCGCACTCAGCCAGTTCCGACAGGGAGTGTGGCAAAGGACTGTGGTGAAGGATAACGCGTATGATTTGGTGACGCGTCAGTGGAAAGAAAGTAACAGGTAGCAGGGAGACAGGTGGTGGCAGGCAGTGGTTGGTGCTGTGTCTGTCAGTTTATGGCCACTGCCTGCCTGCTCTCCTGATGCTCCCTGACTACTGAAATGGAGCCTGGAAACAATCAAGGCTCTCTCTCAGGTTTTTTTCAGTTAACCAGCAACAGGTAGGGAACAGAAGGGATGATTCTCAGTGTGTGTGGTACACTACTGAAATCTAACTATTTTACTAGGTCTTTAAACCAAAACTGTTTGCTTTGGCTTGGCAGTGCTACTAGGTAAGATCAAATTGAACCCTCAACATCCTCTAGACAAATGTCAAATGGATTTGATATAAAAAGAGTGATTGAAAGAGAGAAGGATGTTTTGAACGATGTACTGACTGAAGGATACATGACGAAGGCAAGGACAAGCAGGCACCACACCACACTGATGTTCATCTCTCCTGAGGGCTGGGCCACTGTGTAGTACAGCTCTGTGATCAGATACACCACTGTGGATGCCACCGTGAAGTCCACCAGCCACTGGAACTCTGGGAAGTAGTGCAACGCTGCAGGGACCAGGAGCAGGAGCAGGGTGAAGAGGAGGAAGAGGATTAGTTTGTTAGTTGGTTGATTTATGACAGTAGTTCTCAATTGGGATGTTGATATTTGGGGAAAATCTAGATGTGCACAAATACTGAATTATGAAGATTTGTTGAGGTTTAAGTGACAAAACAAAGGTCATAAACATAAGATGATAATTTAATAGTGTTTGTAGATATGGCCTCATACCTAACGTGTCCACTTCTGTGATGCACTTGGTCTCCAGCTGCAGGTCTATGTCCTTGGGAATGGTCAGAGGCTTGTTCTCTATGTTGCTATTGTTCCTCCTGGGACAAAATACATAGTGCCATATCAATACCAGACAGACATGGGAGAGAAACATGTTGTTTTTCGTGGTCATTGTTCCACCTCTAATCAAGGGCACAGCAAAGACTGCTAAATACAAATCTACTGCTATCATGTCCATTTACTGGCTGCCCTAAAGAACAATACATTATACCCTGGACTAAATCAAACTTGATCTGTGTACAAGGTAGTGATGGGGGTTTGAAATAATTCCACTATTTGAATAGTATCATGAATTGTTGTTGGATATCCAGATATTCGAAATACATGTATTTAACCTGAGCACTGCTGCATGAGGGATAGGCTGGCATTCTATTGCTGCTGCTGCGGAAGTTATATGGGGTGGTGTGTCAGACTTGACATAACATAGTAAACGTCAATCCGGGACACCCAAATTAGTATGATATGTTACGTTTTTGGACACTCAAATTAGTATGATATATTACGTTTGGTATGGATCCATAAGACAGATGGTTACCTAAGGTAAAAACGAAAGTAGGGTGGTTGGTTGGGGTGGATGGGTGGGCGTATAAAGGTTGCGAGTTCGAATGTCATCACTGACAACTTTAGCATTTTAACTAATTAGCAACGTTTCAACTACTTACTACTTTTTAGCTACTTTGCAACTACTTAGCATGTTAGCTAACCCTTCCTCTAACCCAAACCTTCCTCCTTTAGCTAACCCTTCCCCTAACCCTTTTAGCTAACCCTTCCCCTAACCCTTCAGCCTAACTCCTAAACTTAACCCTAACCTAGCTAACGTTAGCCACCTGCCTAGAATTCGTAACATATGATACGGTTTGCATATTTGTAACACATTGTACGTTTTGTAAATTCCTAACATATAATACGAATTGTAATTTGTAACATATTATACAAAATGGGTGATGGAAAAATGTATACATACCATAGAATACTAAATTATGTATCTCCGTTTTACTTACAGAATAATACGAAATGCTCTGAGACCAGGTTGCAGCACGCAGCATCATCTGGATATGTGTGCAACAAAAGTTCAACATTCACCTTCTGCTACCATTTCTGCATGTGTTCGATAAATCCAACGTATGCACCACACAGAACGGAAATGCAGCATGTACCAAAACGCAATGAAGCTGTCGGTGTGATCGAGGCATTAGCGACTTTGTTGCTAGATTTAGTGAGTTTTCAGACCTCTCAAATGACTTTTATTAGTAAAAGAGTATAGTGACGAATGTTGCTACTTTTTAAGGCTGCCCCAGCGACTTTTGGTTGATTTAGAAACGTCCTGTTTGTGTGCGTGTGTCCGCTCGGCTGAGCTCAGCTGTGCTGCTCTGCAGTCTGCTCCCTCTCTACAGGGCTGCTGCTGCGTGTGTGCACCCGTCACTTGCGCCCCTTCCCTGCCTCTTTACCTCTAATCTCTCGGTACTCTCCCCACTGCTTATATTTATAATAATATAATAATATGCCATTTAGCAGACGCTTTTATCCAAAGCGACTTACAGTCATGCGTGCATACATTTTTTTTTGTGTGTATGGGTGGTCCCGGGGATTGAACCCACTACCTTGGCGTTACAAGTGCCGTGCTCTACCAGCTGAGCTACAGAGGACCACAATATTTAATTTCTCATTGTATGAGACTGAGGAACAGCATAAGCATAACATTTTAAAATAACTTTTAATGGCATACGCAAATTAACTTCATGATATCATCTAGGCCCTATTGACTTCCAGCGACAAATGGATCAACCAACAGATACTTTTCTTGAAAAATAGTTGGCAACACTGAGCAAACAGAGGCAGAGAGACGCCAAGGCAACTCGGCTACAGCCAAGACTAGCTAACTTGTAACAGCCACGTTATTTATCATCCCATAACGTTAACAGTGCCTGTCTTGAATGGAGTAGCCTAGAGAAGCTAGCTAGTTAGCTAGCTAAACTAGCCAGCTATAGCTTGCTAGGCTAATTGAGGTCACATGCTACGCTTTCTGCCCAACCCCATTCAAATAAAACAATAGCCTACCTGTTGGTTGCTTGTTGTAGCCTACTCCTAATTTCACAAACTTTAATTCAGTAATTTATTCAATTTTGCATTGCATTAGTGAACTCTCACTCCACTTGCTACACATTGAGCCTCTTGGCCACTTTGATTGGCTAACATAAACAACAAACTACACATGTGAAGGCTATTGGTCAGCTACCGGTCTTTTTATGGGGCTCACGTGCATGTCATAAAAACTACATTGAGAAGTTTGTTTTATTAAATTAATAATGAGAAATGTCATGGTATATCCTTGTATGTAACAATGTCTCATGGATATTTTTTTTTTAATTTAGAAAAAGCCTTTTCAGCGTTAAAAATAGGCCTATATAATTGTAATACTCGCAAAAACGAATACTCACAAGAATTAAAATACTAATGTCCATTCGGATTTTCAAATAACTATGGCCATCCCTGGTACAAGGTCATTTGGGCATCTGCTAGCATCAAACTGGCTAGCGTCATGGAGGGAGTCTTCCTTAACCTAGTCTCTATTGTCAACCTAACCAAGGGGTACAGAGCGCTGATGCTAGCTCTTTTGTAGTGCGGATTACGGCCCTTGTAACTCATAAATCCAATATTTTGTCATAGGGCTACAGGGGGTGACATGCAGGATAGGCTGCAAGAGCAGCACACAGCAGGGATTGGCCCAGCTGTTCCTGGGACCAGCAGACCTTTCTAGTGGGCCTTGTTTGTTCAGCTCTGTGTGTGCTGGATTCAGAAGACAATACCTCGGCAAGACAGTGGAGCCAAACATGCCCTGGTCACATTTCAACTCTGCGGCACCTGACTGGAGAAAAGGGCTTCACAACAAAAGGAATGGAGATGTGTGGCACAAGCAGGCAAAAGGACAGTGATCCGTCTTTTGAAGCATAAGCAAACGTGTGGCGTTGAACTATGACCTGCCTCGTGGAAGCCTAAGAAATGGACTAGGACTACCTCATGGCTCCCAGCGTGAATCTAGATAGCATCAACTTCATACACTTCAATTCTCAAATGTTCGAGAACATTTCACATTGCCACACCTTGCTTTCTGTGTGGCTAAAGGAAGTAACACAGAATGGAGATATGGAATATGATATTTTTTTTATTTTTATTTTTTATTTCACCTTTATTTAACCAGGTAAACCAGTTGAGAACAAGTTCTCATTTACAACTGCGACCTGGCCAAGATAAAGCAAAGCAGTGCGATAAAAACAACAACACAGAGTTACATATGGGGTAAAACAAAACAAAGTCAAAAATACAACAGAAATACATATATATACACAGTGTGTGCAAATGTAGCAAGTTATGGAGGTAAGGCAATAAATAGGCTATAGTGCAAAATAATTACAATTAGTATTAACACTGGAATGATAGATGTGCAAGAGATGATGTGCAAATAGAGATACTGGGGTACAAATGAGCAAAATAAATAACAATATAGGGATGAGGTAGTTGGGCGGGCTAATTTCAGATGGGCTGTGTACAGGTGCAGTGATCGGTAAGGTGCTCTGACAACTGATGCTTAAAGTTAGTGAGGGAGATACGTGTCTCCAGCTTCAGAGATTTTTGCAATTTGTTCCAGTCATTGGCAGCAGAGAACTGGAAGGAATTGCGGCCAAAGGAGGTGTTGGCTTTGGGGATGACCAGTGAGATATACCTGCTGGAGCGCAGACTACGGGTGGGTGTTGCTATGGTGACCAATGAGCTAAGATAAGGCGGGGATTTACCTAGCAGTGATTTATAGATGGCCTGGAGCCAGTGGGTTTGGCGACGAATATGTAGTGAGGACCAGCCAACAAGAGCGTACAGGTCACAGTGGTGGGTATTATATGGGGCTTTGGAGACAAAACGGATGGCACTGTGATAGGCTACATCCAATTTGCTGAGTAGAGTGTTGGAGGCTATTTTGTAAATGACATCGCCGAAGTCAAGGATCGGTAGGATAGTCCGTTTTACGAGGGCATGTTTGGCAGCATGAGTGAAGGAGGCTTTGTTGCGAAATAGGAAACCGATTCTAGACTTAACTTTGGATTGGAGATTCTTAATGTGAGTCTGGAAGGAGAGTTTACAGTCTAACCAGACACCTAGATATTTGTAGTTGTCCACATACTCTAGGTCAGACCCGTCGAGAGTAGTGATTCTAGTCGGGTGGGCGGGTGCAAGCAGCGTTCGGTTGAAGAGCATGCATTTAGTTTTACTAGTGTTTAAGAGCAGTTGGAGGCTACTGAAGGAGTGTTGTATGGCATTGAAGCTCGTTTTGAGGTTTGTTAACACAGTGTCCAATGAAGGGCCAGATGTATACAAAATGGTGTCGTCTGCGTAGAGGTGGATCTGAGAGTCACCAGCAGCAAGAGCGACGTCATTGATATACACAGAGAAAAGAGTCGGCCCAAGAATTGAACCCTGTGGCACCCCCATAGAGACTGCCATAGGTCCAGACAACAGGCCCTCCGATTTGACACATTGAACTCTATCTGAAAAGTAGTTGGTGAACCAGGCGAGGCAGTCATTTGAGAAACCAAGGCTATTTAGTCTGCCAATAAGAATGCGGTGGTTGACAGAGTCGAAAGCCTTGGCCAGGTCAATGAAAACGGCTGCACAGTACTGTCTATTATCGATAGCGGTTATAATATCGTTTAGGACCTTGAGCGTGGCTGAAGTGCACCCATGACCAGCTCGGAAACCGGATTGCATAGCGGAGAAGGTACGGTGGGATTCGCAATGGTCGGTGATCTGTTTGTTGACTTGGCTTTCAAAAACTTTTGAAAGGCAGGGCAGGATGGATATGGGTCTGTAACAGTTTGTATCTAGAGTGTCACCCCCTTTGAAGAGGGGGATGACCGCGGCAGCTTTCCAATCTCTGGGGATCTCAGACGTTACGAAAGAGAGGTTGAACAGGCTAGTAATAGGGGTTGCTACAATTTCGGCGGCTAGTTTTAGAAAGAAAGGGTCCAGATTGTCTAGCCCAGATGATTTGTAGGGGTCCAGATTTTGCAGCTCTTTCAGAACATCAGCTGTCTGGATTTGTGTGAAGGAGAAGCGGGGGGGGCATGGGCAAGTTGCAGCGGAGGGTGCAGAGCTGGTGGCCAGGGTAATGGTAGCCAGGTGGAAAGCATGGCCAGCCGTAGCAAAATGCTTGTTGAAATTCTCGATTATTGTAGATTTATCGGTGGTGATAGTGTTTCCTAGCCTCAGTGCAGTGGGCAGCTGGGAGGAAGTGCTCTTATTTTCCATGGACTTTACAGTGTCCCAAAACTTTTTGGAGTTAGTGCTACAGGATGCAAATTTCTGTTTGAAAAAGTTAGCCTTTGCTTTCCTAACTGCTTGTGTATATTGGTTCCTAACTTCCCTGAAAAGTTGCATATCGCGGGGGCTATTTGATGCTAATGCAGTACGCCACAGGATGTTTTTGTGCTGGTCAAGGGCAGTCAAGTCTGAGGAGAACCAGGGGCTATATCTGTTCTTAGTTATGTATTTTTTGAATGGGGCATGTTTATTTAAGATTGAGAGGAAATTACTTTTAAAGAACAACCAGGCATCCTCTACTGACGGAATGAGATCTATATCCATCCAGGATACCTGGGCCAGGTCAATTAGGAAGGCCTGCTCGCTGAAGTGTTTTTGGGAGCGTTTGACAGTGATGAGGGGTGGTCGTTTGACCGCGGACCCGTTACGGACGCAGGCAATAAGGCAGTGATCGCTGAGATCCTGGTTGAAGACAGCGGAGGTGTATTTAGAGGGTAAGTTAGTCAGGATGATATCTATGAGGGTACCCATGTTTACGGATTTAGGGTTGTACCTGGTAGGTTCGTTGATAATTTGTGTGAGATTGAGGGCATCTAGTTTAGATTGTAGGATGGCCGGGGTGTTAAGCATATCCCAATTTAGGTCACCAAGCAGTACGAACTCTGAGGATAGATGGGGGGCAATCAATTCACATATGGTGTCCAGGGCACAGCTGGGGGCTGAGGGGGGTCTGTAGCAAGCGGCAACAGTGAGAGATTTATTTCTGGAAAGGTGGATTTTTAGAAGTAGAAGCTCAAACTGTTTGGGCACAGACCTGGATAGTATGATAGAGCTCTGCAGGCTATCTCTACAGTAGATTGCAACTCCACCCCCTTTGGCAGTTCTATCTAGACGGAAAATGTTATAGTTGGGGATGGAAATTTCAGAATTTTTGGTGGCCTTCCTAAGCCAGGATTCAGACACTGCTAGAACATCAGGGTTGGCGGAGTGTGCTAACGCAGTGAATAACTCAAACTTAGGAAGGAGGCTTCTGATATTTACGTGCAGAAAACCAAGACTTTTACGGTTACAGAAGTCAACAAATGATAGCTCCTGGGGAGTAGGAGTGATACTGGGGGCTGCAGGGCCTGGGTTAGCCTCTACATCACCAGAGGAACAGAGGAGGACTAGAATAAGGATACGACTAAAGGCTTTAAGAACTGGTCTTCTAGTGCGTTGGGTACATAGAATAAAGGGGGCAGTTCTCCGGGCGTTGTAGGAAAGATTCAGGGCATTATGTACAGAAAAGGATATGGAAGGATATGAGTACAGTTCAGGTAACCCTAAGCGTTGGGTAACAATGAAAGAGATAGCGTCACTGGAGGCACCGATTGAGCCGATTGAGCCGGTCTCGGCGTGTATGGGGGGTGGAACAAAGGAACTATTTGAGGCAGTTTGAGAGGGACTAGGGGTTCTACAGTGAAATTGTATAATAAGAACTAACCCAAACAGCAATAGGCAAGGCATAATTGACATGGGAGAGAGGCATAAAGCAGTCACAGGTCTTATTAGAGAGAGCTAAGACAACAACTGGAAATAGCGATAACGTTTGGGCTAAGGCTAAACAGAATAAACTGGACAGGGTACCGTGTAAAGGAACAGTCCAGCAGGCATCAGCTGTGCAGCTGAGTGATCATAAGGTCCAGTGAACAGCAATATGTGAGTCCGAGAGCAGTTCAAATTGGTGCTTCAGCACAGCTAGCAGGGAGCACAGTTGTAGTTTGCGTGTGCTAGCGGGCCGGGGCTGGCAGATGGATCTTCGTGGTCGTCGCAACGGGAAGCCTGTTGAAACCACATCAGAATATTTCGTCGGCAGACCAGTCGTGTTGGATCGGCGGGGCTCAGTGTCAACACTAGGAGGTCCCGTCCGGTTGACAGAGAGGTAGATAGCCGGGAGATGGGCCTGAGGCTAGCTCAAGGCTAACTGGTGCTTGCTATAGGGCAATGGTAACCAGCCAACAACAGGTTGCAGCTAGCTAGCTGGTTGCGATGATCCGGCGCTAGGGTCCAGTGATTCCGGCAGAAAGTCCAATAAGTTCTGGGTCGATAGCACGCTGGGTCGATAGCACGCTGTGCAGACTGGCCGACGAATTGTCCAGGCTAGAGCTAGAGCTGGCTGGTGGATAGTGTAGGCCACGGACAGTGGTGAAGACGCTAACGGTGACTAATAACAGGTAGCCATTCAGTTGCAGCTACACTATATTTTCAGCTTACGGTTCTTGATGAAAGTTATAAAGAAATAGTAGAATCCTTTCCATGTTGGGTGAGGCGGGTTGCAGGAAAGTATATTTAGTTAAAGAATGAAAAGTAAAAATTGAGAAATATATACAAAATAGACAAAAAAAACAAGAAACGGGATATTTACACAGGGACAATGAATAAAAGCGACCGCACTGCTACGCCATCTTGGAACTTCCACTTCCAACTTCCATTTTACCACTGACGGCCATACAGATTATGTACTAAAGACATTACATGGCAGGCCTACCTTCAGAACTCGTCATAGCATCGTCATGACCCCTGACATGTGGGGATACACCTTGTTTTGTTGGGAGTCTGAAAAAACTGCTGTTCATACACTACTGAGTTGATTGTTGACTTCAGGAAGCAGAGGAGGCAACATGCCCCGATCCACCTCTGTAGTAGAGAGTCACAAGTTTTAAAGTTCCTCTGTGTCCATGCTATAGATAACCATAGACTTCCAGTCAACACTAGTTGGCATTGGCTCGCAAAACTACCTCTAACTTCCTTCATGCTGGACACCGAGACTAGGGCTGTCCCCAACAAAAATTTGTATTTTTCCATATATAGACACTTTCTATGTGTTTAAATCAAATCAACTATATGCACTGAGCTTGTCTGATGCTTTAAGCCAGGGGTGTCAAACTCATTTTAGCTCAGGGGCCACATGGAGGAAAATCTATTCCCAAGTGGGCCGGACCGGAAAAATCATGGTATATATAACTTAAAAACAACAACTTCAGATTGTTTTCTTTGTTTTAATACGATCAACATACAACATAAAGCTGGAGCCTGAGGACAGTGTGTCCAAACTAGTACAAGCACAACATCACTATTAATCATAAAACACGTTAAGTTTATTTGAAAATTCTAAAGAAAAAGAACACACAAACACACAATGCCTCAGTGATTAACAGAACTGTTTCACAGATCACATAACTATATCAGGGTGTCATTTCTCAGGCAGAAATGTAGATAAAAATAATGAAATCCTGTTCCCCAAACAAGTGCAAGAACCACAGAGTCAAGAATAGGTTAAATATACAAATCAAATCAAATCAATTAAAAACAATAGCACATCAACATAAAAACACATAAACATAAAGCTGGAGCCTGAGGACAGTGTCCAAAAGCACAACATCACTATTAATCATAAAACACCTCAAGTTATTTGAAAGTTCTGAGGACAAAGAACACCCACACTAAATGGTTTTGAAGCCACTGCGATTTCATTAGCAATGAGGTAGCTAGCTTTCACTGCAGCGTCACGGATGTCTCGGCTGTGAGTAAACACAGACTGCTGTTTCTTCAGACCCGCCAACAGTTCATTCACCTTCTCTCATCTCCGCTGTCCTTGAAAGTTGTCATATTTGTCGGCATGAAGACTCACATAGTGGCGACAAAGGTTATATTCTTTCAGCACTGCAACATGCTCTGAACACACCAAACATACAGCTTTCCCATTAAATTCCGTGAATAAATAGGATGACCATTTTTCTTGGAACACTCTGCACTCTGCGTCCACTTTTCTCTTTTTTGACAGAGACATATTGGGGCAATGAGGGTGCCAAAGCACATAATGTTAAAAGTAGAAGCCGTAATAAATATTGCGGGCAAAACAAAGTAGCTCATTGGCTGCACGTGCTTGACCTACTTGCTCTGCCCCGGTATAAACAGTTTGCTTGCTTAACACAATTGCTATTGCGCTTTCCAGTGGACGCAATTGGAACAGCAGTTTATTTTATTGAAAAATTGCAGCGCATTTTTATACTTTACAAAAAAAAAAGTTTCCTTTTTTATTTTTTATTTTTTTCTAAATCATCTCGCGGGCCGGATTAAACCCGTTTGCGGGCCTGATCCGGCCCGCGGGCCGGACGTTTGACACCCCTGCTTTAAGCGAACTGTTTGATGAAATAATTAAGACACACAAATGACTAGAGGGAGTACGACGCAATTGATTTGATTGTGCTGTGCCTGGCTCAGACTTGCTGCGCTGTGTTAGAAAAAACAGTGAGTGACTGTGACTAGCACCCATTGTCTCTCTCTCCTCCCTCCTGCAGCGACCACCACAGAACATCAACAGTGTGTATCGCGCTGTCTGTGTTGCAGAAGCGGCAACATAAGTACAGCCATTTCTGACTGAAAAGTTATGTTACCGAAATCCCTAATTTGTATAGGAAAAACATTCCCTATTCCCTAAACAATTGCTCTCTTTACGTGACACATTAATGCATCACATGAACGTGACCAATAGGGCCTGACCTATAGCATATCATAATCACATCAATAAATTGGTTATAACAAACTCTGAACACCTTAACACATGTGACAGCAAAATGGATGCAGAGGACGTGACAAATAAACTCGAAATGGGGAATGTTTACTGGTTGCTCAGGAGGTAAAGGGGAAGTCCGATGTGATGGAATACATTTGACTAGTTGTGGAAAATACTGGAGATCAAGAAAAATAAGGTAAGGAGCAAGCGCTGCGTGCATATTATGTGTGCCAAGCAGGTGCTGTTAGATTACAATATAATTTTTCTGACCGTTTGGAACAATGTAAACAACACTAAATAAATGATAAGCATTCCAGAGCGTCTGCTTTAATGTTTTTCTTTGTAAAGCCTTTATGACAACAAAGACAAAAAATAGTCGCATTCATTCAAGAAATTGAATTTCCTAAATGGAACGGTTTAGGCCAATTTATTGTTAACACTAATTATTCAATGGTCCCTTATTTTATTTTAAAACTAAAATGCTCGATTGCATTTCAAATCATGAATGACTCCAATGCTGTGTGACGACATGAACAAATAAATGATAGCCAGTCAAAAGTTCGGACACACCTACTCATTCCAGGGTTTTTCTTTATTTTTACTATTTGTAGAATAATAGTGAAGACATCAAAAGTATGAAATAACACATTTGTAATGATGTAGTAACCAAAAACGTGTTTAACAAATCAAAATAATGTTTTATAATTGAAATTCTTCAAAGTAGCCACCCTTTGCACTCATGCACATTTAACAGTTAGGCTATTGATTATAGACCTAATTAAGTTGGGGTTTCCTCTCTCCTCACTTTTCTTAGACAATTAAGGCAAGGGCTGTTTTCTCGTCTCCTAACTCCGCTGCTGCCTCCGCCGCATTGTTCTCAACGCCAATATGCTGGTTAACTTTGCTATTATGCACATAGCAACATGGTCTAGGAAAAGGCTCCAATTCAACAGCGCACTGATGTGTTTCAGAACCACAGACAGCGACCACTATCCAAAGCGGGAGAAAGCGCGTTTGCTATAAAATATTATTTGCACCATTGTTCTTACATAATATTACCATATACAATTTCAGTAGCAAATGTCTTAGACTGATGGACTGTGCCATCCCCACGGCCTCCACAATGGATCAGTCCACTCAGACAGGCATGAATCAGACAGGCGTCGTGTACACCATGATTATTATTGTTTTGCTCCTGCTGGACTAAAGCAGTCTCGGTCGACCAACAGCTTATTGACCAAACAATCAACCAGTCGACTAAATGGGGTCAGCCCTAACAGAGACATAAAAATGGTATCCACGAGTTCATTGGACTGGGGAAGTAGATAAAGGGCCTCATTACCAAAATCCTGAAGTATCCCTTTAACTCACTACCACAAGATAGTCAGAGCTCATTGTAATTAGCAAAGGCTAGCTTTACTCACGTGCAAAAAAAACAAATACTCTAGTCCACGCACTTCAAACAGGCCTTAAACAAGCCTCCTAAACACTGCCGCTTCATCTCTCTGTTGACGCGCCTGTGTTCTCCACCCTTCTCAAACATCTGCCTCTCCTCTTTTAATTCCTGCCTGATCAAAGACACACCACTCGCTCCCCTATGTGCCACTGCCGTCCCCACCCACCACCCTCCTCAGCCTGCCTCCTTACCGGTCCTTCTTGCTCTTTGTTTTTTGTTGTTTTCCAGCAAGGCTCCTCAACTCATCTTCCGTAGGGTGCTGGTACCACCGAAGACTGGGGAAGGAGAGAGGAGACAGAGGAAGGAAGGAGACAAGTGAGTAATCTAGGTTAGTTTTAGAACTACACCATTGGTGACATATCCCTCACCATACTCAAAAAAGGAAAATGGCTTCAAAAAGTAGGCATATATGATTTTATGCTTTATAGGACAATAGTTTGTGGTTCCAGGCCTACATGATTTAACATGAGTAGGACCATCAATCAGCAAATGAGCTGGATTTTGAGATAATTTACCTAACAAATAGGACAAAGACATCCCTCAAAACATTTTAACGTATTCAAGTCAACTAATACACTCCTGACACCAGAGGCTAGTTATTGTGTTCCTTGAGGACTGGACTTAAAACAAGAGCTAATTTAAGAGCAGCCTTTTGAAGACTAAGATTTCACGCAACCTCTAACTTTGTTTAGAAACCCACTTGTCACAAGCTGTGAGAGGCTTAGGCATTAGGGAGGGAGGGGTGGAGGACTTGGATTTAATATTGTGGACTGTGGATAGGTCTCCGTACATCCGTCCATCCATTCATACGTTAGTCACACGCGATATCTCAAACAGCACTGTCCTGATTGTCATGAAACTTGATGAATGATGCATCTTGCCATATAGATCCGGCATTTACAAATATACACTGATTGGCCCAAGGCGCAAGCTATAGTAATTAACTGAAATGTGTGTCACACCAGAGAGGAAGAGGCGAAGATAGAGAGGGATAACTATGTGTTATCCAGCAGGTAGCATTTTTTAGTTTTGTCACTCACCAAGCGAGGAATTTTTGTATGGAGGTCAATGAGAGTGTGTCGAATTTGGCTAACAAAACATTGAATGGCTTATTTGCTACGTGTGGCTTACTTGATCGAATATAAGTTTCGTAGTGCTTAGGTTGTTACGAGTGTACTGATAAGTAGACATCACATCCTGGCAACTTTTAGAAAAAAATACTTTATATCACAGTTGTGCCTGTTGTTCACACACATATCTGCCCCCTCATTGGCTAGAATGCCTCCTCCCGACTGCCTACTAGTCTGAGTACCAGTCTCTTAAGCTAACATTCCAGTCCTTGCCACTCCTCATCACTGCCAGAGACTGGCCTTTCGGAAATCTCAACGTTTAATATGCACTGGATTTGTTGGAAATAACATTAATATTTGGTTGTTGGAAATAACATTAATATGTTCAATGACAACATGTGGAGACTTGAAAATTGAATTGGAATTTTTAACAAAGTCAAAAACAAATACTTAGCTGTTAGCTAGGCAAGTTGTATTTTGAGGCTCAAAATCAAAACTAAGACATTTTGTGGTTGGAATTGCAGGATGTATTTACTTCAAGAATTTAGACTTGAGCCATCAACTTTTGACAGACTGGACAAACAAACAAAAAAATTGTTGCTTAGCAACCGTATACCAACGTATTCTGTGGAGAAAGAAGTGATAAAGTTCCAATATTTGCATAATTATTGTGATTGGAGGATAGTTGTGAGGGTGATAGAATCAGGATCAAAGCCTATGTTCTCCTCGAGCACATTAATGATAGAATGTTCATATTTGAAGATGGCAAGAATGGACAGTCTCTTTGGCACATCACATGGAGTACAGGGAGAGGATTAGCTAAAGAGACTGCTACAAAGGCTAACTGCCTTCCATTTTTGAAGACATTTATTTTAATTGTTAGAGAGGCAACTTGAGTATCTGGTCAATATAATGGATAATTTGTGGTCACACACGATTACTGAAATGTTTTAGTCATACAGGATACCTCAACTGGCCCAAGGGGGGCGTTGCATAATTTGTGAGGCACGACATGTTTTCTGTTGCCTTGTTTATTATGGGAAACTTAATTGCGGATCTCTGGAGCGACACTATGGGCATCCAGCTTGGGACAAAGCCCCCTGAAAAAAAAACAAGCACTGATGAATTATTAAGTGTGTTCTGAGGAGCTGTTTACTCAAAAACACATCTGGCACTACAGTGAGGGAGGGAAAAAAGTATTTGATCCCCTGCTGATTTTGTACGTTTGCCCACTGACAAAGACATGATCAGTCTATAATTGTAATGGTAGGTTTACAGTGAAAGACAGAATAACAACAAAAAAATCCAGAGAAACTAATGTCAAAAATGTTATAAATTGATTTGCATTTTAATGAGGGAAATAAGTATTTGACCCCTCTGCAAAACATGACTTAGTACTTGGTGGCAAAACCCTTGTTGGCAATCACAGAGGTCAGACGTTTCTTGTAGTTGGCCACCAGGTTTGCACACATCTCAGGAGGGATTTTGTTCCACTCCTTTTTGCAGATATTCTCCAAGTCATTAAGGTTTTGAGGCTGACGTTTGGCAACTCGAACCTTCAGCTCCCTCCACATATTTTCTATGGGATTAAGGTCTGGAGACTGGCTAGGCCACTCCAGGACCTCAATGTGCTTCTTCTTGAGCCACTCCTTTATTGCCTTGGCCGTGTGTTTTGTGTCATTGTCATGCTGGAATACCCATCCACGACCCAATTTCAATGCCCTGGCTGAGGAAAGAAGGTTCTCACCCAAGATTTGACGGTCCATCATCCCTTTGATGCGGTGAAGTTGTCCTGTCCACTTAGCAGAAAAACACCCCCAAAGCATAATGTTTCCACCTCCATGTTTGACGGTGGGGATGGTGTTCTTGGGGTCATAGGCAGCATTCCTCCTCCTCCAAACACGGCGAGTTGAGTTGATGGCAAAGAGCTCGATTTTGGTCTTATCTGACCACAACACTTTCACCCAGTTCTCCTGTGAATCATTCAGATGTTCATTGGCAAACTTCAGACGGGCCTGTATATGTGCTTTCTTGAGCAGGGGGACCTTGCGGGCGCTGCAGGATTTCAGTCCTTCACAGCGTAGTGTGTTACCAATTGTTTTCTTGGTGACTATGGTCCCAGCTGCCTTGAGATCATTGACAAGATCCTCCCGTGTAGTTCTGGGCTGATTCCTCACCGTTCTCATGATCATTGCAACTCCACGAGGTGAGATATTGCATGGAGCCCCAGGCCAAGGGAGATTGACAGTTATTTTGTGTTTCTTCCATTTGCGAATAATCGCACCAACTGTTATCACCTTCTCACCAAGCTGCTTGGCGATGGTCTTGTAGCCCATTCCAGCCTTGTGTAGGTCTACAATCTTGTCCCTGACATCCTTGGAGAGCTCTTTGGTCTTGGCCATGGTGGAGAGTTTGGAATCTGATTGATTGATTGATTGCTTCTGTGGACAAGTGTATTTTATAGAGGTAACAAACTGAGATTAGGAGCACTCCCTTTAAGAGTGTGCTCCTAATCTCAGCTCGTTACCTGTATAAAAGACACCTGGGAGCCAGAAATCTTTCTGATTGAGAGGGGGTCAAATACTTATTTCCCTCATTAAAATGCAAATCAATTTATAACAGTTTTGACATGCGTTTTTCTGGATTTTGTTGTTGTTATTCTGTCTCTCACTGTTAATATAAACCTCCCATTTAAATTATAGACTGATAATTTCTTTGTCAGTGGGCAAACGTACAAAATCAGCAGGGGATCAAATACTTTTTTTCCACACTGTAATTAGAGGAAACGAGGCGGGCGCTTTATTTTTATTCCCCGTCCTCTCGGGTCGTCCCAATAGCTGATGACGCCCTTTGGTCTAAGCAATACTACTAATTATGTTTTTTTTTTGTTTTTTTTTGTGTTTTCAGAAAATGTGCTTTCAGCAGACAACTTGAAAACAGAAAGACTGTTTACAAGTTGAGCAAACAATCGGTTTCACATTGTTAGGCATCCTTTGAAATGAATTGTTCTGAAGGGTACACCAGTGAGGAGATTAAATCATGGCACCGTCAGAAACCAATAAAGCACCGATAGAAACAGAAGGTACAGACTTCTACATTACCTTCCGCTGCAGAGCAGCCATCTTGCGAAGGAATAATGAGGTATGATCTTCTGAATGACACTAGCCATTACCATGGTAACCACCAGCTGCACACCGATCACACCCTAAGGGAGGGAAAACAAATCAAGTTATATTCAAATATGTGCAAAACATTAGGAACAACTGCTTTTTCCATGACAAACTGACCAGGTGAAAGCTATGATCCCTTATTGATGTCACTTGTTAAATCCACTTCAAATCAGTGTAGACGAAGGGGAGGAGACAAGTTGAAGAATGATTTTTAAGTCTTGAGACAGTTGAGACATGGATTGTGTGCCATTCAGAAGGTGAATGGGCAAAACAAACTATTTAAGTGCCTTTGAGCGGGGTATGGTAGTAGGTGCCAGGCACACCAGTTTGAGTGTGTCAAGAACTGCAACGCTGCTGGGTTTTTCACTCTCAAGTTTCCTGTGTGTATCAGGAATGGTCCACCACCCAAAGGACATCCAGCCAATATGACAACAGTGGGAAGCATTGGAGTCAACATGTGCCAGCATTCCTGTTGAAAGCTTTCAACACCTTGTAGAGTCATTGCCCTGACGAATTGAGGCTGTTCTGAGGGCAAAAGGGGGTGCAACTCAATATTAGGAAGCTGTTCCTAATGTTTGGTATATTCAGTGTATAGTACACATATACAGTCTTCCAGATGTAGAGGAGTCATTAAATCATGGTGTTTCATCCTCTGTGAAAAGTTAAATGTACACTACCGGTCAAAAGTTTAAGAACACCTACTCAATCAAGGGTTTTTCTTTATTGTTGTAGAATAATAGTGAAGACATCAAAACTATGAAATAACATATATGGAATCATGTAGTGACCAAAAAAGTGTTGAACAAATCAAAATATATGTTATATTTGAGATTCCTCAAATAGCCACCCTTTGCCTTGATGACAGCTTTGCATACTCTTCGAATTCTCTCAACTAGCTTCACCTGGAATACTTTTCCAACAGTCTTGAAGGAGTTCACACATATGCTGAGTACTTGTTGGCTGCTTTTCCTTCACTCTGCGGTCCGACTCATCCCAAACCATCTCAATTTGGCTAAGCCCAAACCAGATGGAATGGCGTATCGCTGCAGAATGCTGTGGTAGCCATGCTTGTTAAGTGTGCCTTGAATTCTAAATAAAATCACAGACAGTGTCACCAGCAAAGCACCCCCACACCATAACCACTCCATGTTTACGGTGGGAAATACACATGCGGAGATCATCTGTTCACCCACACCGCGTCTCACAAAGACACAGTGGTTGGAACCAAAAATCTCCAATTTGGACTCCAGACCAAAGGACACATTTCCATTTCCATTTTACATTTTAGTCATTTAGCAGACGCTCTTATCCAGAGCGACTTACAGTTAGTGCATACATTATTTGATCGAACCCACAACCCTGGCGTTGCAAACGCCATGCTCTACCAACTGAGTTACATCCCCTGCCGGCCATTCCCTCCCCTACCCTGGACGACGCTGGGCCAATTGTGCGCGCCGCCCCATGGGTCTCCCGGTCGCGGCCGGCTACGACAGAGCCTGGATTCGAACCAGGATCTCTGGTGGCAGAGCTAGCACTGCGATGCAGTGCCTTAGACCACTGCGCCACTCGGTAGTTTATTTCCACCGGTCTAATGTCCATTGCTCGTGTTTCTTGGCCCAAGCAAGTCTCTTCTTATTATTGGTGTCCTTTAGAAGTGGTTTCTTTGCAGCAATTCGACCATGAAGGCCTGATTCACACAGTCTCCTCTGAACAGTTGATGTTGAGATGTGTCTGTTACTTGAACTCTTTGAAGCATTTATTTGGGCTGCAATTTCTGAGGCTGATAACTCTAATGAATTCATCCTCTGCAGCAGAGGTAACTCTGGGTCTTCCATTCCTGTGGCGGTCCTCATGAGAGCCAGTTTTATCATAGCGCTTGATGATTTTTGCGACTGCACTTGAAGAAACATTCAAAGTTCTTGAAATGTTCCGTATTGACTGGCCTTCATGTCTTAAAGTAATGATGGACTGTTGTTTCTCTTTGCTTATTTGAGCTGTTCTTGCTATAATATGGACTTTGTCTTTTACCAAATAGGGCTATCTTCTGTATACCCCCCTACCTTGTCACAACACAACTGATTGGCTCAAACGCATTAAGAACGAAAGAAATTCCACAAATTAACTTTTAAGAAGGCACACCTGTTAATTGAAATGCATTCCAGGTGACTACCTCATGAAGCTGGTTGAGAGAATGCCAAGAATGTACATAGCTGTCATCAAGGCAAAGGGTGGCTATTTGAAGAATCTCAAATATAAAATATATTTTGATTTGTTTAACACTTTTTTGGTTACTACATGATTCCATATGTGTTATTTCATAGTGTTGATGTCTTCACTATTACTCTACAATGTAGAAAATAGTAAAAATAAAGAAAAACCCTGGAATGAGTAGGTGTTCTAAAACTTTTGACCAGTAGTGTATGTAACACAGAAATATATCACTCAAACTTTCAGTGATCAAGTGACAGCTAAATTGAGAATAACTGCAGATTTGAGAGCGGCAAAATACAGTAGTATTGGAATGTATTCCACTGTTTCCAAATGATTCACCTAAAGGGCGTTATGGGTTTCTGCAGAAAAAGCAGTCGTCTCTAGCAGCATACCAACATAACGGGATGGATGGTGTAGTCAAACTACTGGGCCATAAGACGTGGACAATCCTTATGCGACATGCTTAGCTAGCTACTGATATAGCACCAACCCAGACCACACCTTAACACTCCAGCCAGAGAGTATCTGGCATGCAGCTCAGAAAGACTGTGTGGGGTGGGAGGATTCTGAAGTGTCGACCTCTTTTCAGTCATGAACGGAACGTGTCTGGGAATGCAGTGGGTGGCAAGGTTGGGGCGTTCAAATTTTCCATCTCAAATTGCAGACCAGCCTCCATTTAGAAGTCTCTCAGAAGCGATGCAAACGAAGGGGACCTAACAACAGTACTGGCAAGACAGGATGGTGTCAAACCAAGAGAAACACACAGATAGGCTAGTCGATAGCACCATGTTGTAAATACCTTACGAAATGAGAGGGCTGAGAGGTGCTGTCAGTCATCAACTCTTTAACAATATTCAGAGTCCCTGCTCTTAACAGTGACTAATGTTCACAGCCATTTAGACCATGAGTATGGGATCCAACCTGTGGCCTTCTCTTCTGATGAGCGCATAATTCATTTGGCTTAGTATGCATGTTCTCTTCCAGTATGGATGATTTGGGCTTAATTATAGCCTAGCCAAAGCTATACAGGGTGGAAGTTGTGGGCTTAAGTAGGCCTACATGGAATAATACCCTCTTTGCAGTGCTCCATTAACAAACCGTGTGGTATTACTGGGCCCAGGATACATCGGCCTTAGATGAGTTCCCACAATTTGGAGATAGTGTTGTGGCTGTTCATTTTAAGAACACAATAGCATATTATTCTTCTGTAACATGCAATAATGTCTGATTAAAACAGTGTTCACTGCAAAGCAAAGAATAGGAACACGTCTTGTTGACGTTTTGATTAGATTATATCAATTTGGGAAGGGCAGGCCGACTTCTACAGTGACCTTCAACTGAGTTGACACAGGGCCAGGGAAAGAGTACTAGCTAGGTTACTTGTTCATCTCAATGTCAATTCACCTTCCTGGTCCTCCTGACCAAAACAGAACACATGACAGTAAATGTAAGCTTATTTTCCTAAAAATCCACAGATATTGTAGTTCATGATGTTGCGCTTTCTGCTATGTATTGTGGAGGAGAGTTGTTGGACATTTCAAAAGGCTTTGGGAATTGGGCTTTGAGAGTATTCACTTCATCTACTGCCAGGACAGAGAAGAGCTTGTACTGGGCTGAGTGGGAGGGCTAAGAGACCACCAGTATGTTGCAGAACAGAGAACTTGGGTTGGGGTGTAGGGTTTGAGCATAGCCTGAAGGTAGGGAAGGGCAGTTCTTCTTGCTGCTCCGTAGGCAAGCAACATGCTCTTGAAGTGGATGCGAGCTTCAACTGGAAGTCAGTGGAGTGTGCGAAGGCGCGGGGTGACATGGGAGAACTTGGGAAGGTTGAAAACCAGGCGGGCTGCAGCGTTCTGGATAAGTTGCAGGGGTTTGATGGCACAAGCGGGGAGCAGGCAGGCCTTCCCGGGAGGAAGAGCAGCTCTATCTTGTCAAGGTTGAGCTTGAGTTGGTGGGCCGACATCCAAGCTGAGATATCTGCCAGGCACGCAGAGATGAGTGTCGCCACCTGATGTGTTTTATACCGTTCCATTAATTCCCTTCCATCCATTATAATGAGCCCGTCCTCCAATAGCGCCCCCAACCAGCCTCCTCTGATTTATACATTGTACAATACAGAAGAGCACATTCCCCCGAAGTCCAAAAATTAATCAATTCATACTATAGTTCAAAGGAGCAGGCTAAGCAGCAGGGATGTGCTGTTACGGTGACCATATTACCGCCACATTTGCGGTCACGAGTCATGACCATAGTCAAATTCCATTTAGTCCCAGTAACTAGGCTACTCCAAAACTGCGCTCTGATGCTGCTGATGGTCATTAGTAGTCTACCAAACCTGCTAACTGCCAGTCTCTAATGGCCTAGTACTCAGTGATCCATTGTCCATCTAATCACTCTGACATCAATGCAAATGCAATCGAAAATCAAATCAAACACTTCATGAGAGCCAGTGAGCTGATGTTGCGCAACATTTCTAAGGCTAAGCAATTGCGTGAGAACATTTTTCAAACAGGCAAAGTGTCAATACAGGACTAAGATTGAATCGTACTACACCGGCTCCGATGCTCGTTGGATGTGGCAGGGCTCGCAAACTATTACAGACTACAAAGGGAAGCACAGCCGCGAGCTGCCAAGTGACACGAGCCTACCAGATGAGCTAAATTACTTCTATGCTCGCTTCGATGCAAGCAACACTGAAGCATGCATGAGAGCATCAGCTGTTACGGACAACTGTGTGATCACGCTCTCCGTAACCGATGTGAGTAAGATCTTTAAACAGGTCAACATTCACAAGGCCGCAGGGCCAGACGGATTACCAGGACGTGTACTCCGAGCATGCGCTGACCAACTTGCAAGTGTCTTCACTCACATTTTCAACCTGTCCCTGACTGAGTCTGTAATACCAACATGTTTCAAGCAGACCACCATAGTCCCTGTGCCCAAGAACACTAAGGTAACCTGCTTAAATGACTACAGACCCGTAGCACTCACATCTGTAGCCATGAAGTGCTTTGAAAGGCTGGTCATGGCTCACATCAACACCATTATCCCATAAACCATAGACCCACTCCAATTTGCATTCCGCCCCAACAGATCCACAGATGATGCAATCTCTATTGCACTCCACACTGCCCTTTCTCACCTGGACAAAAGGAACACCTACGTGAGAATGCTATTCATTGACTACAGCTCAGCGTTCAACACCATAGTGCCCTCAAAGCTCATCACTAAGCTAAGGACCCTGTGACTAAACACCTCCCTCTGCAACTGGATCCTGGACTTCCTGACGGACCGCCCCCAGGAGGTAAGAGTAGGTAACAACACATCTGCCACACTGATCCTCAACATGGGGGCCCCTCAGGGGCCAGGCACGACTCCAACACCATCATTAAGTTCGCAGACGACACAACAGGGGTAGGATCACCGACAACGATGAGACAGCCTATAGGGAGGAGGTCAGAGACCTGGCCATGTGGTGCCAGGATAACAACCTCTCCCTCAACCTGATCAAGACAAAGGAGATGATTGTGGACTACAGGAAAAGGACCGAGCACGCCCCCATTCTCATCGACGGGGCTGTAGTGGAGCAGGTTGAGAGCTTCAAGTTCCTTGGTGTCCACATCACCACCAAACTCTCATGGTCCAAACACACCAAGACAGTCGTGAAGAGGGCACGACAAAGCCTATTCCCCCTCAGGAGACTGAAAAGATTTGGCATGAGTCCTCAGATCCTCAAAGCATTCTACAGCTGCACCATTGAGAGCATCCTGACTGGTTGCATCACTGAATGGTATGGCAACTGCTCTGCCTCCGACCGCAAGGCACTATAGAGGGTAGAGAAGACTCCAGACACACTAGTCGTAGACTGTTCTCTCTGCTACCGCACGGCAAGCAGTACCGGAGCGCCAAGTCTAGGTCCAAAAGGCTTCTTAACAGCTTCTACCCCCAAGCCATAAGACTCCTGAACAGCTAATCAAAAGGCTACCCGGACTATTTGCATTGTTTCCCCCCACCCCACCCACTGTCTCTTTTATGCTGCTGGCACTCTCTGTTTATTATCCATGCATAGTCACTTTAACTCTACCGTCACTTTAACTTTAACTCTACCGTTCAAAAGTTTGGGGTCACTTAGAAATGTCCTTGTTTTCATAAGAAAAGCAATTTTTTTGTCCATTAAAATAACATCAAATTGATCAGAAATACAGTGTAGACATTGTTAATGTTGTAAATGGCTATTGTAGCTGGAAACGGCTGATTTTTAATGGAATATCTACATAGGCATACATAGGCCCATTATCAGCAACCATCAGTCCTGTGTTCCAATGGCACGTTGTGTTTGCTAATCCAAGTTTATCATTTTAAAAGGCTAATTGATCATTAGAAAACCCTTTTGCAATTATGTTAGCACAGCTGAAAACTGTTGTGCTGATTAAAGAAGCAATAAAACTGGCCTTCTTGAGACTAGTTGAGTATCTGGAGCATCAGCAATCTTGGGTTCGAGTACAGGCTCAAAAAATGGCCAGAAACAAAGACCTTTCTTCTGAAACTCGTCAGTCTATTCTTGTTCTGAGAAATGAAGGCTATTCCATGCGAGAAATTGCCAAGAAACTGAAGATCTCGTACAACGCTGTGTACTACTCCCTTCACAGAACAGCGCAAACTGGCTCTAACCAGAATAGAAAGAGGAGTGGGACTCCGGTGCACAACTGAGCAAGAGGACAAATACATTAGAGTGTCTAGTTTGAGAAACAGACGCCTCACAGGTCCTCAACTGGCAGCTTCATTAAATAGTACCAGCAAAACACCAGTCTCAACGTCAACAGTGAAGAGGCGACTCCGGGATGCTGACCTTCTAGGCAGAGTTGCAAAGAAAAAGCCATATCTCAGACTGGCCAATAAAAAGAAAAGATTAAGATGGGCAAAAGAACACAGACACTGGACAGAGGAAGATTGGAAAAAAAGTGTTATGGACAGACGAATAGAAGTTTGAGGTGTTCGGATCACAAAGAAGAACATTTGTGAGATGCAGACCAAATGAAAAGATGCTGGAGGAGTGGTTCATGCCATCTGTCCCCTGTAGCTCAGTTGGTAGAGCATGGCGCTTGCAACGCCAGGGTTGTGGGTTCGTTTCCCATGGGGGGCCAGTATGAAAATGTATGCACTCACTAACTGTAAGTCGCTCTGGATAAGAGCGTCTGCTAAATGACTAAAATGTAAATGTAAATCTGTCAAGCATGGTGGAGGCAATGTGATGATCTGGGGGTGCTTTGGTGGTGGTAAAGTGGGAGATTTGTACAGGGTAAAATGGATCTAGAAGAAGGAAGGCTATCACTCCATTTTGCAACGCCATGCCATACCCTGTGGACAGCGCTTGATTGGAGCCAATTTCTTTCTACAACAGGAAAATGACCCAAAGCTCAGCTCCAAACTATGCAAGAACTATTTAGGGAAGAAGCAGTCAGCTGGTATTCTGTCTATAATGGAGTGGCCAGCACAGTCACTGGATCTTAACCCTATTGAGCTGTTGTGGGAGCAGCTTCACCGTATGGTACGTAAGAAGTGCCCATCAAGCCAATCCAACTTGTGGGAGGTGCATCAGGATGCATGGGGTGAATTCTCTTCAGATTACCTCAACAAATTGACAGCTAGAATGCCAAAGGTCTGCAAGGCTGTAATTTCTGCAAATGGAGGATTCTTTGACAAAAGCAAAGTTTGAAGGACACAATTATTATTCCTATTAAAAATCATTACTTCTAACCTTGTCAATGACTACATTTCCTATGCATTTTGCTATATTTCCCATTCAAACTAATTTCATATATGTTTTCATGGAAAACAAGGACATTTCTAAGTGACCCAAACTTTTGAATGGTATTGTACATATTTCCTCAATTACCTCGACTAACCTGTGCCCCCGCACATTGACTGTACTGGTACCCCCTGTATATAGTCTCGCTACTGTTATTTTACTGCTGCTCTTTAATATATATATTTTTTTACTTATCTATTTTTTACTTAACACTTATTTTTCTTAAAACAGCATTGTTGGTTAAGGGATTGTAAGTAAGCATTTCACTGTAAGGTCTACACCTGTTGATTTCGGCGCATGTGACAAACACAATTTGATTTGATTTTGATGGCCTCTATTAAAAAGGGGATCCTATCAGCTTTCTATTAAGATAAGCCTGCTATTTTTATTCCTCAACTTTCCTAATATTAACCACATTGCTTTGCAACAGGAGTATAGCCTACTGGCTGGTATGAAAATGAACCGTGAGAAAAGCGTCCTCCATTCGCTATTTAAGTGCATAGATTACATGTTCCGACAGGTGCATGATAATGGTCCATTCTAAATCAAAACTAATTACACACACATACAGTTGAAGTCGGAAGTTTACATACACATTAGCCAAATACATTTAAACTCAGTTTTTCATAATTCCTGACATTTAATCCTAGTAAAAATGCCCTGTCTTAGGTCAGTTAGGATCACCACTTCATTTTAAGAATGTGAAATGACAGAATAATAGTAGAGAGAATTATTTATTTCAGCTTTTATTTCTTTCATCATATTGCCAGTGGGTCAGAAGTTTACATACACTCAATTAGTATTTGGTAGCATTGCCTTTAAATTGTTTAACTTGGGTCAAACGTTTCGGGTAGCCTTCCACAAGCTTCCCACAATAAGTTGGGTTAATTTTGGCCCATTCCTCCTGACAGAGCTGGTGTAACTAAGTCAGGTTTGTAGGCCTCCTTGCTCGCACACGCTTTTTCAGTTCTGCCCACAAATGTTCTATAGGATTGAGGTCAGGGCTTTGTGATGGCCACTCCAATACCTTGACTTTGTTGTCCTTAAGCCATTTTGCCACAACTTTGGAAGTATGCTTGGGGTCATTGTCCATTTGGAAGACCCATTTTGCGACCAAGCTTTAACTTCCTGACTGATGTCTTGATGTTGCTTCAATATATCCACATAATTTTCCTTCCTCATGATGCCATCTATTTTGTGAAGTGCACCAGTCCCTCCTGCAGCATGATGCTGCCACCCCCGTGCTTCACGGTTGGGATGGTGTTCTTCGGCTTGCAATCAACACCTTTTTCCTCCAAACATAATAATGGTCATTATGGCCAAACAGTTATATTTTTGTTTCATCAGACCAGAGGACATTTCTCCAAAAAGTACGATCTGTGCAGTTGCAAACCGTAGTCTGGCTTTTTTATGGTGGTTTTGGAGCAGTGGCTTCTTCCTTGCTGAGCGGCCTTTCATGTTATGTCGATATAGGACTCAATTTACTGTGGATATAGATACTTTTGTACCTGTTTCCTCCAGCATCTTCACAAGGTCCTTTGCTGTTGTTCTGGGATTGATTTGCACTTTTCACACCAAAGTACGTTCATCTCTAGGAGACAGAATGCGTCTCCGTCCTGAGTGGTATGATGGCTGTGTGGTCCCATGGTGTTTATACTTGCGTACTATTGTTTGTACAGATTAACGTGGCGTTTCAGGCGTTTGGAAATTGCTCCCAAGGATGAACCAGACTTGTGGAGGTCTACAATTTTTTCTCTGAGGTCTTGGCTGATTTCTTTTGATTTTCTCATGTCAAGCAAAGAGGCACCTAGTTTGAAGGTAGGCCTTGAAATACATACACAGGTACACCTCCAATTGACTCAAATGATGTCAATTAACCTATCAGAAGCTTCTAAAGCCATGACATCATTTTCTGGAACTTTCCAAGCAGTTTAAAGGCACAGTCAACTTAGTGTATGCAAACTTCTGACCCACTGGAATTGTGATACAGTGAATTATAAGTGAAATAATCTCTCTGTAAACAATTGTTGGAAAAATTAATTGTTTCATGCACAAAGTATATGTCTTAACCGACTTGCCAAAACTATAGTTTGTTAACAAGAAATGTGTGGATTGGTTGAAAAACAAGTTTTAATGACTCCAACTTAAGTGTATGTAAACTTCCGACTTCAACTGTATTATTTAGTATATGTAAAGACAAGGGTGACACAATTATCACTTGTCAATTATGTATTATCACTTTTGAATGACACCCAGCATGTGTAGTAAGGCAAGAAAGAGCACATGGCTTTTCTTTGCGACTTTTTCAAATCATAGTCGCACACATCATGTAGCCTAGCCCATAGGCCGATACGTTTTGATAAGGTATGTATCACAACTAAAGTGGCCAAATAACTCAAAACATAGCTTATAGGCCTAGGACCCCTGGAACATGGTTAGAGAGCACATAGCCTACAGAGAGAGCCTAGTGAAAGGTGTTCTTATAAGCCCAGTAATTGCGCAATCGCATGTGAAAAAATTGTTTTGACTGCCCACTATTTAAAAGAGAATCCCAGCTTTCTCATGCTGCTATATTTACTCAACTCTTAAAAATGTAGCACATTAATTTGCTTTACTACCTGGCATACATAGGCGGCCCATGACTTTCAAATTTGGTGAAGCAAATTTTCACCATAAAAATTCACCTTTACAATAAAGCATTCCATGTATCATCACATTTGCAGACTTACGTAAGATAGCCAACTATTTGTAATGTGATGGGTAGATTGGATAGTCATAATTTAGGCTAATAATATAACCAACTCACTGTTCGCAAAAAAATACCATTCAATGCATGGCTGAGCGCGTGTAGAGTAGGCCTAGGCTATATCAGATACGTTTCTTCTTTCTTTGCATGGGAAAAATGTGGCCTTTTATGAACACATTTCAAGCAATTCTACTACACTTTATATGACTGGAGACAGCAGAATCTTTTTTATAAACAACAAATTACAGGGTAGCCTACTCTGCTGACACTGACAAACAGATCAATAAAAACGGTGTTGTCCATATAATAGGCCTACGAGAAGGGGAGACACAAATATAATATGACGTCCACCTAAACTGGAGGAGGAATTGTAAAAAAACATACTTTTAAATAGCATTGACCCAACAATGATAAATAGTGAATATGCGCAGTGCGCACTCACCTGGGATATTGCCGATGCTCTCAGCTGGTGGCAATAAGATAGGCTATACTGTTATTCGCTCAATTAAGTTGAGAATTTTTTTAACTAAAAAAGACAGTCATTATCTTCTCTTTACAGCAATAACCATTTGCTTTCCAAACTATGTTTTTCTGCGATTGTATTTTCAAATATTGCGATATGCCTGGCTTGGCCTCTGTACTTTTCGCAGACAGTCGCAACGCAACAATAATCTGCCCATATTGCGCGCGCTGCTTTCCTTCCGACTGTAGGCAATACGATTTAAAACAATCCACAACTTATTTTTTTTAAAGAAGGTAATGATCTTCTGTGGCCAAATCATGCTTTAGTAGCCTATTTTGAATTATTGTATTTATTTCTGTATAGACAGGAGTAGGCTAATTAGGCTATATAAATTCGGCACCTAACCTCAATTTGCAATTCAAGTGCAGGCTACGGATGAGTAATTTTTTTTGTGGTTCATTCTAAATAAAAAATAATGTTTAAAAAATGTAATATGTAAAACCCAGATTAAATTAAGAATAGTCTGATGGATGAGAATATTATCAAGTGCTTGTCAAATTGTGAATGAGAGACTGATGAAGTGTGTGCAGCCTGCACAAGAAACAGAGCGCATGCCTTTCATGCAACTATTTTCAAATCATCATTAGAGTCGCATCATGCAGCCTTAGAATGTATAAAAAATCTAAACATATAGCCTAACATTTGTATCACAACTAAAGTGGCATAAATAACTCAATTAAGCATCTATGAGGACATTTTTCTATGTTAACTGCTCAACACAGAATAGCTGCATGTGCGCACTCCGTCTGAAATCTTTTGGAGAAAATGTCCTTTCTATTTATTCAGCTATGTTCAATTGTATTCTTTATACTATAAAATGATGCCACGGAATTCTAAACAAATCTTGTCTGCTAAATGAACTAGTGTAGCCCACAGCCATATGGCACAGCCAGATCAGGGCCTAACATAAGGACAACTCAGAGTATGCTATTCTGTTTTTCTGAAATAGGCTACCTATTCTTCATATCATGTTTCTTTAGACCTACCTAAAATAAATTATGGATTTATTGTGATGGTGTAGGCTATATTAAATGGATTTCTTAGACTTTTTAAAATGTAGATGTTCCAACGGTCTCCATCAGTGGATTGTAGGCTACGCATGGAAGCCAGGAGATGCTAAACGTGTTTATGTTAATTAAAAAGGTAAATTATGATATACAACTGCAGTAACAAAGACGTGAGACCATTTTATTGGCACATTTGAGGCACTTGCACAAAATGCCCTCAGTGCATTACAAAAATGATTGTCCGACTCTCAGCACCTATGATGCTCAGCTGAGAACAAGCAGCAGTCAACAGTAGAAAGCTGACAGTGATAGCCAGCTTTAGCACAGGGGGGTCAATTTCAAAACGTACAGCTCAATATTCCCTTAAACAGGCTGGTTAGAATCATTCGTATCGTGCTGTTCCTTTATCCCCTCACTGTAGGGTAGTCCAACATTTACCCTAATAAGTGGGCTTAGTCATATCAGCACGTGTGTTTGTGAAAATAGGCCTTCGAATAGCACACTTCAGAGTTTTTTGTTGGGCATATTACATAGCAATAACTCTCCCATATGATTACAATTATCACCTCCAAACGCAGAGCCAGACACCAAAAGCCACCAAGACCCATCCTCTCTCTCCGTTCACCTAGCTGTCTGGCTCTGATTACATCAAAAAGCCTTGGAGAACCCTTTTCCATCAGCTGGGGAGACTGCTACCCCAATAGAGGAAATTAGGTCATAAAAGTGCGGGAGAAGAAATGTGAGTGAAAGGGTGACTGTTTTACTGTGTTTACTGTGCATTTGTATTGGCTAATTTTAACTCACTTTCCCCTCCAAGAGTACTCTACTGCAGAATCTGCTGATGTAGCACCTTTTTGAGGCTCAGTGAGTATCAACAACAACGCATGTTAGAGAGAATAAGTTATCTAGTTCACTGGTCTCCTGATTCAGACCTGACCACTGAGGAATGGAGGCATTTGGTAAACAGAGTGACTACCACTGGATTTGAGAGAGTGGAGGGAGAGGTGGGTAGAGAATGCAGAAGAAGAGAAGATGGAGGGAATAGAGAGGGGAGATGTGTGTGTGTGTGTGTGTGGTTGAGAGATCCCAGGTAGGCACCACATAGTGCAGAGTGAACTCAAAGCCAAAGTCAATACCTCCACAGGGGGGACAGGGACCCATTTATGTGTCAATTTAGGCCTATTCTTCATCTGATATTTTGAGAAATAAGACCAACACCTCAGAGTTCAATCCCCTAACTGAAGGCCTCCCATCTTACCCCTGAAACCAACAAGAGCCCAGAGAGGGAAGCCCTGGGTGCCCCCTGCTCTCTGGTTAAGCTGGCAGTTGGTGGGAAGATTCAAGGTTCTCCTCGCAGAAAATGTTTCTCACTACTAGCAATATGGATTCACAGAGACAACATACAACATCATCAAAAGCAGTCAAAGAATGATGTGTAGGCCTACAGTGCATTCGGAAAGTATTCAGACCCCTCGACTTTTTCCACATTTTGTTACTTTACAGACTTATTCTAAAATTGATTAAATTGTTGCTTTTTTCACGATACCCCATAATGATGAAGCAAAAACAGATTTTTAGAAACTTTTGCTAATTTATAACAAATATAAAACGGGAAAAAACTAATTTACATAAATATTCAGACCCTTTACTCAGTACGTCGTTGAAGCACCTTTGGCAGCGATTACAGCCTCGAGTCTTCTTGGGTATGACACTACAAGCTTGGCACACCTATATTTGGGGAGTTTCTCCCATTCATCTCTGCAGATCCTCTCAAACTCTGTCAGGTTGGATGGGGAGTGTCACTGCACAGCTATTTTCAGGTCCCTCCAGAGATGTTCGATCGGGTTCAAGTCTGTGCTCTGGCTGGGCCACTCAAGGACATTCAGAGACTTGTCCCGAAGCAACTCCTGAGTTGCCTTGGCTGTGTGCTTAGGGTCGTTGTCCTGTTGGAAGGTGAATCTTCGCCCCAGTCTGAGGTCCTGAGCGCTCTGGAGCTGGCTTTCATCAAGGATCTCTCTGTACTTTGCTCCGTTCATCTTTCCCTTGATCCTGACTAGTCTCCCAGTCCCTGCCGCTGAAAAACATCCCCACAGCATGCCACCACGCTTCACCGTAGGGATTGTGCCAGGTTTCCTCCAGACGTGACGCTTTGCATTCAGGCTAAAGAGTTCAATTTTGGTTTCATCAGACCAGAGAAACTTGTTTCTCATGGTCTGAGAGTCCTTTAGGTGCCTTTTGGCAAACTCCAAGTGGGCTGTCATGTGCCTTTTACTGAGGAGTGGCTTCCATCTGGTCACTCTACCATAAAAGCCTGATTGGTGGAGTGCTGCAGAGATGGCTGTCCTTCTGGAAGGTTCTCCCATCTCCACAGAGGAACTCTAGAGCTATGTCAGAGTGACCATCGGGTTCTTGGTCACCTCCTTGACCAAGGCCCTTCTTCCCTAATTGCTCAGTTTGGCCGCACGGCCAGCTCTAGGAAGAGTCTTGGTGGTTCTAAACTTCTTCCATTTAAGAATGATGGAAGCCACAGTGTTCTTGGGGACCTTCAATGCTGCAGAAATGTTTTGGCACCCTTCCCCAGATCTGTGCCTCGACACAATCCTGTCTCGGACCACTACGGACAATTCCTTCGACCTCATGGCTTGGTTTTTGCTCTGACATGCACTGTCAACTGTGGGACCTTATATAGACAGGTGTGTGCCTTTCCAAATCATGTCTAATCAATTGAATTGACCACAGGTGGACTCCAATCAAGTTGTAGAAACATCTCAAGGATGATCAATGTAAACAGGATGCACCTGAGCTCAATTTCGAGTCTCATAGCAAAGGGTCTGAATACTTATGTAAAACTTGTTTTCGCTTTGTCATTATGGGGTACTGTGTGTAGATTGATGAGGAGATGTTCTTATTTAATCCATTTTAGAATAATACTGTAACGTAACAAAATGTGGAAAAAGGGAAGGAGTCTGAATATTTTCCGAAGGCACTATGTCACTTTTGAACAACACAATCATGGTGTGCTACATGTGCATAGATTGATTATTATTAGACTATTATCCATATTATTTACTATTGTGCAGCCATAGTGCATCCCTTTAAAACAGCTTACTACAGTGAACTTACCCCTGAAACGAGGGCCGAGTGCATGAGAGCAGCAAGCTCACATAAGGCAAATCAGTGACTTTCTGAGTCTGTCCCACTGACCATCACAGATGACAATTTAGCCAGGGTTGTGGGTTCGTTTCCCACGGGGGACCAGTATGAAAATGTATGCACTCACTAACTGTATATCGCTCTGGATAAGAGCGTCTGCTAAATTACTAAAATGTAAAAAAAAGACACGAATTGCATTAGAAATGGTATCTCCATGACGATCTCTGTGTTATAAACCTTTTATAACTGGCATATCAACCACCAACTTTAGTGAGTGAGTGCATCCTTAGTGACACTGACCTGGTGTCCTATAGCTCACACCTGTGCTTCCATTACACATTTTATTATTTATTTTATTTAACCTTTATTTAACCAGGTAAGCAAGTTGAGAACAAGTTCTCATTTACAACTGCGACCTGGCCAAGATAAAGCCAAGCAGTGCGATAAAAACAACACAGAGCTACATATGGAATAAACAAAACGTACAGTCAATAACACAATTGAAAATCTATATACAGTGTGTGCAAATGTAGTAAGTTATGGAGGTGAGGCAATAAATAGGCCATAGTGCAAAATAATTACAATTTAGTATTAACACTGGAGTGATAGATGTGCAGACGATGATGTGCAAATAGAGATAATGGGGTGCAAATTAGCAAAATAAATAACAATGTAAATAACAATATGGGGATGAGGTAGTTGGGTGGCCTAATTTCAGATGGGCTGTGTACAGGTACAGTGATCGGTAAGCTGCTCTGACAACTGATAATTAAAGTTAGTGAGGGAGATAAGTGTCTCCAGCTTCAGAGATTTTTGCAGTTCTTTCCAGTCATTTGCAGCAGAGAACTGGAAGGCCAAAGGAGGTGTTGGCTTTGGGGATGACCAGTGAGATATACCTGCTGAAACGCATACTACGGGTGGGTGTTGCTATGGTGACCAATGAGCTAAAATAAGGCGGGGATTTGCCTAGAAATGATTTATAGATGACCTGGAGCCAGTGGGCTTGGCCATGGGGCGGCGCACAATTGGCCCAGCGTCGTCCAGGGTAGGGGAGGGAATGGCCGGCAGGGATGTAGCTCAGTTGGTAGAGCATGGCGTTTGCAACGCCAGAGTTGTGGGTTTGATTCCCACGGGGGGGCAGTATGAAAAAAATAAAATAATAATGTATGCACTCACTAACTGTAAGTCGCTCTGGATAAGAGCGTCTGCTAAATGACTAAAATGTAAATGTGAATTAGTAGTGAGGGCCAGCCAACGAGAGCGTACAGGTCACAATGGTGGGTAGTATATGGTGCTTTGGTGACAAAACGGATGGCACTGTGATAGACTACATCCAATTTGCTGAGTAGAGTGTTGGAAGCTATTTTGTAAATGACATCGCCTAAGTCAAGGATCGGTAGGATAGTCAGTTTTACGAGGGCATGTTTAGCAGCATGAGTGAAGGAGACTTTGTGTATGGCTCATCAAAAAGCAGTATCACAGTATACACACGTCGCTCCGAATAGGTAGAAAATAACCCGAAAACATACCACCTCACGGAGGTCATTGAGGTCGAAACGAGTGTTCTAGATGTGAGAAACACCTTTCCCTACTGGAACGTTCTCATGAGCGATAAACAAAGTGAAGGTAGCAAACTAGCACGGTTAAATTTGCTGGGCATCACGAGCGCCAAATTAGCAATCTATGCAGTTGTCAGAATAAGATTGATAAAAACATTGGTTAGTAATATTAGCTAATTTGCATTCACTGCACAGGTGTCTGAGATTTACTACCTGCCAGTAGCTAGCTACAGTAACTAGCTAGTTAACGTTAGCTACTAACTAGCAAGGGGGATACCAAGCTAACGTTTGCTAACTTAGTTAGCACAGGAACCGAATGCATGACTTGGAACTGCAAATTTAGCTAATATTACAACTTGTTGTGAAACACTACAGTATATATTAGCATGTTCTAGCTATATCAAGATGCGAACCATTGCTGCAGTGCAGCTGTATTAGCTCTGATATCAAGCTAACGGCTAGCTACTGTAGCCATAGGATACTCACCATGTTGATGCAGTGGTGCTGAAAAGGACTCAACGCCGACAACTGTCACATAAAGCTCCCCGAGTCGAAAATCGAGCGTCGCGGAGCACATAAGCCTTTTCTGAAGTTAGTAATATTTAAGAGTAATGAATTTGTAAATCAAACTGCTGCCCGTTTGCTGCAATTATATTTAAATGATCCATTCATTTAATCTCGGTTCGAGTGTTTTCAACGGTCGTCATTAATTAACACAGTACAAAGTCATAAACCCCGACTATTTCGACAGTTTATCTTCTTAAGATGTGATCTTAACCCTAACCACACTGCTAACTTTATGCCTAACACTAACCTTCAATTAAGACCAAAAAGCAAATTGTTGTTTTCATGAATTTTTACGATATAGCCAATTTTGACTTTGTGGCTGGGGTAACTAGTGGAAACAGTTTTCAACTGGAGTAGATCATGCTAATAGGCGTCAATGGATATGCCAGTTTACAGTATTACCTATGTGGGCGTTACTTTCCTTGAAACAAAAGACTTGCGCTTTGTATTTAATCCTTGAAAACCGTATTCAAGAACAGTGATATATATTTGGCATACTTTCTATTGTAATTTCTTGATTTTATTAAGGCATTATATACAACACAATAAATGTAACTAAGGACCCCTAAAACGGAAGACTTGAAGTTACACGTGACTTTTATTTTCGAGATGGGCTCAGTGTTGCCAATTTAGCAACTTTGTCGCTAGATTTAGCGATTTTTTAGACTACTCCAGCGAATTTTATTGGTAAAAGAGTATAGCGACAATTTTTAATTTCAAGGCTGCCCCAGTGACTTTTGGTTGACCTAGCGACTTCCCTGTTTGTGTGTGTGTGCAGCCTTCACTTGCACGCCTCGGTCCTCTCCCCACTGCTGCAGCATCAGCAAATTAAGTGCATTTATTAAATCGGTTCCTTGTTTTTAAATGACACCACAGCTTTCCAGGGCTTAAATATTATTAACAATGATAAAATAAATAATATATATATATATATATTTATTTTATTTATTTATTTTTATTTCACCTTTATTTAACCAGGTAAACCAGTTGAGAACAAGTTCTCATTTACAACTGCGACCTGGCCAAGATAAAGCAAAGCAGTGCGATAAAAACAACAACACAGAGTTACATATGGGGTAAAACAAAACAAAGTCAAAAATACAACAGAAATACATGTATATACAGTGTGTGCAAATGTAGCAAGTTATGGAGGTAAGGCAATAAATAGGCTATAGTGCAAAATAATTACAATTAGTATTAACACTGGAATGATAGATGTGCAAGAGATTATGTGCAAATAGAGATACTGGGGTACAAATGAGCAAAATAAATAACAATATAGGGATGAGGTAGTTGGGCGGGCTAATTTCAGATGGGCTGTGTACAGGTGCAGTGATCGGTAAGGTGCTCTGACAACTGATGCTTAAAGTTAGTGAGGGAGATAAGTGTCTCCAGCTTCAGAGATTTTTGCAATTTGTTCCAGTCATTGGCAGCAGAGAACTGGAAGGAAGAGTTATCTACCTTACTCTGTTTTGTCTGTGCTGTTTCATTATTTAATCGGTTCCGTTTTGCTCTCCTTCAAACATGCTATTTAGTTTTGCTTTGGGGAATGTATCTTTTATCATGGAGTTAAGATGGGAAACTGGGATGCTAGCAAAGGCGGGAGAAGATTTGTTTTGGGACAGGGATACGGAAAGGTGGATTTCAGGGCGGGAAGGAGGAAAAGCAGAGGTTGAATTTGAATCTGGTGGGGATGGCGATAGAGGGAGAGATGGTGTGTCGAAGAAGAATGAGGTTAAGTACAAACAGAGTGAGCCGTGTGCCAGACCGAGTTCTGGAGGTGAAATGGAATTTAATAATGGACATTTAAGTGGGGTGGAAGGTGTGGTGAGGAGCTTGGAGCCTGAGCCTTGCATCAATAGACATGGTTATGATAAAGATGAGTTTGGTCCAGTGGGAATGATATTTTTGGAGAAAGTGGATCCTTTTGTCTTATCCATACGTGGTATCAGGTTGGGTGGAAAAGATGTTGGGTGCTGTTGAGTCGGTGAGGGTAACACGAAGTTGACTTGTGATGTTAGTTTGTATTTCCTCTGCCCAGAGGGAGTGGGCACTCTGTGCATCGCAACTTGGGGCAAGATCTGTATCTTGCTCTTAGGAACAGTGCACCATTGAGGGGAGTGATTTCTGGGGTAGCATTAAGTGTGGAGGTGGAGCAATTGAAGTTGAAGATTCCTGGTGTTTGTGACGCCTGTAGGGAGCGTGGTGAAACAGAGGTCACACAGTCTATTCTTTTGAGCATTGAATCAGTCTACCCGACAAAGTCATGTTAGGATATTTAAGTTACACTGTTAGAGTTTTTGTGCTAAACCCACTGCGGTGTTACAGGTGCCACGTTTATGGTCATGTCACAGCAGTGTGTAGGAGGGAGATTACAAGATGTGGGGAGTGTGCAGGAGGACATGGGACAGAGGAATGTGTAGTTCCGGGGGGAAAAGTTGTGTGTGTCAACTGTTGGGGTGCCCATGTTGCTGGGGATCGGAGGTCTCTGGTGCAAGAGAGGAAGGATGAGGTGACGAGGGTCAGAGTAGTGCAGATGGTGTCATATGCTGAGGTAGTGAAGAAAGTAGGGGAGGATGGATCGAAGGTGAGGGATTCTGAAAGGATCCCTGTGAGTAGTAGATCTATGCCAGCACAGAGGGATAGGCCAACAGGTGATATACAGTTGAAGTCGGAAGTTTACATACAACTTAGCCAAATACATTTAAACTCAGTTTTTCACAATTCCTGACATTTAATCCTAGTAAAAATTCCCTGTATTAGGTCAGTTAGGATCACCACTTTATTTTAAGAATGTGAAATGTCAGAATAATAGTAGAGAGAATGATTTATTTAAGCTTTTATTTCTTTCATCACATTCCCAGTGGGTCAGAAGTTTACATACACTCAATTAGTATTTGGTAGCATTGCCTTTAAATTGTTTAACTTGTGTCAAACGATTCGGGTAGCCTTCCACAAGCCTCCCACAATAATTTGGGTGAATTTTGGCTCATTCCTCCTGACAGAGATGGTGTAACTGAGTCAGGTTTGTAGGCCTCCTTGCTCGCACACACTTTTTCAGTTCTGCCCACAAATGTTCTTTAGGATTGAGGTCAGGGCTTTGTGATGGCCAACCCAATACCTTGACTTTGTTGTCCTTAAGCCATTTTGCCACAACTTTGGAAGTATGCTTGGGGTCATTGTCCATTTGGAAGACCCATTTGCGACCAAGCTTTAACTTCCTTACTGATGTCTTGAGATGTTGCTTCAATATATCCACATAATTTTCCTTCTTCATGATGCCATCTATTTTGTGAAGTGCACCAGTCCCTCCTGCAGCAAAGCACCCCCAACAGCATGATGCTGCCACCCCCATGTTTCACAGTTGGGATGGTGTTCTTCGGCTTGCAAGCAACCACTACCATTATGGCCACTATTTTTGTTTCATCAGACTAAAAAGTACGATCTTTGTCCCCATGTGCAGTTGCAAACCGTAGTCTGGCTTTTTTATGGCGGTTTTGGAGCAGTGGCTTCTTCCTTGCTGAGCGGCCTTTCAGGTTATGTCGATATAGGACTCGTTTTACTGTGGATATAGATACTTTTGTACCTGTTTCCTCCAGCATCTTCACAAGGTCCTTTGCTGTTGTTCTGGGATTGATTTGCACTTTTCGCACCAAAGTACGTTCATCTGTAGGAGACAGAACGTGTCTCCTTCCTGAGCGGTATGACGGCTGTGTGATCCCATGGTGTTTATACTTGTGTGCTATTGTTTGTACAGATGAACGTGGTACCTTCAGGCGTTTGGAAATTGCTCCCAAGGATGAACCAAGCAAAGAGGCACTGAGTTTGAAGGTAGGCCTTGAAATACATCCACAGGTACACCTCAAATTGACTCAAATGATGTCAATTAGCCTATCAGAAGCTTCTAAAGCCATGACATCATTTTCTGGAACTTTCCAAGCAGTTTAAAGGCACAGTCAACTTAGTGTATATAAACTTCTGACCCACTGGAATTGTGATACAGTGAATTATAAGTAAAATAATCTGTCTGTAAACAATTGTTGGAAAAATTACTTGTGTCATGCACAAAGTAGATGTCCTAACCGACTTGCCAAAACTATAGTTTATTAACAATAAATTTGTGGAGTGGATGAAAAACAAGTTTTAATGACTCCAACCTAAGTGTATGTAAACTTCCGACTTCAACTGTATGCTTCAGTAAGGTTGGCTTGTTAGCGTTCATAGCAATGGTTATGAAATGTACCGCAGAGATGGAACTTAAGTCACAGAAAATAGATGTTGTAGTGGCAGCTGCAGAGAAGTACTTGGGTGTACGATACTTTTTTCCCCTTTTCCCCTTTTCCCATTTTGTATAATGGATTTACACTATAGTTCAGTTGGGGGCAGTAATGCAACATATTTCAGTGGAGACTCCTCAGAGGAGGAAGGGGAGGACCATCCTCCTCAGTGAATTTCATAAAAATCACAATTTTAAAACATTAAAAAAGTTATAATTTTTAGATAAAACAATACTAAATAAATCACGTCACCAAATAATTGATTAAACACTATTTTGCTAAGGTTTACAGTAGGCTCAACCGCACTCTGTAGGGTAGCACCAGGGTGTGGCCAGAGGACAGCTAGCTTCCGTCCTCCTCTGAGTACATTGACTTCAATACAAAACCAAGGAGGCTCATGGTTCTCACCCCCTTCCATAGACTTACACAGTAATCATGACAACTTCCGGAGGACGTCCTCCAACCTATCAGAGCTCTTGCAGCATGAACTAACATGTTGTCCACCCAAACAAAGGATCAGAGAATGAATCTAATACTGAAAGCATAAGCTACAGCTAGCTAGCCCAGCAGTGCATAACATGTGGTGAGTCGTTGACTCAAAGAGAGAGAAAGAAAATAGTTAAACAGTTTTCAACAAATTGAAGGAGAAGCAAGAGAGAAATAGAGAGAGATATTAACATTTTTTTTTAGCTTACTGAAACACCCTGCTCAAACAGAGGGATGCTATGTTAGCTAGCTGGCTATGACTATCCAACACAACACTGGAACTTTTCCAAGTCAAGGTAAGCTTTTGTTTTTACTAATTTATTGCCACCGGGGCCCGCCGGTGTAACTGCTTACTGAAACGTTACTGCATGATTCTAGTGGGTTTACTAACGCGTTAGTTCTATTAGCTAGTTCTATTAGCTATGCTGACTATGACGTTACTTTAGCTAATATACTTTCGCCTGGTCACATACAGCTGATGTGTTGTGCATTGAAGTCCACAAAGGGAAGGGAAGAGGTGAAGGGAGGAGAGCACATAACGTAAATGCGAGAAGGAATACAACATGGCTGCTATGAAACTGAACTGTGCTAGTCACTTTGATTCTGAATGTCCTCAGAAATGGTTGCCAGGGGTGTATTCATTCTGGCGATGCTGTTGAAAAACATTTCTTAAACAGAAGCAAACAGAAGAAAATGGGGATAAACTAACCTGAATTTGTCCAATAGAAACTCTCGTTTGCAACTGTTGGACTAATGATTACTCCCACAATCAGCTAGATGCAGGCAAGAGTGTGCAAGGCGGTATTGAATGTCACCGTCTGTCCATGTGTCACTGTCTGTCACATAAAATGTGTCTCTCGACCTGTGTGTACCTACGTTGTAAACTTTCATTCATAGGCTAGGTTGTAGCAACCTCAGGATGGGTAAATGGGAAAATGTGAGTATCATGTGGTAGCCTAAACCTATTGTTGTTACATTTAACTGGGTGAATGGAATATGAGTGACAGTCATTCAATATGCTGTAATAGAAATAAGGCCATGCCACTGTATTGGATGCCATCCGCCGTTAAACCCCACCGAAGAAGAAGAAGTAGAAGCTCTTTTCCCCAGTCTGTCAACAGTTACGAAACCCAGCAGGATTGATGTGTTATAACTACAGTTGTAGAATGTGCAGTGTGAACATTGTTTTGTATATGCGAAGTACGGATGTAAAATTGTCAGTGGGTTGTACTGTAGCCTATGGCCTAATGTGGCTTGATGCACTATAAATGCAACATTTGAATCAATGGTTGAAAAGAAAACCAGAGTATTCATAATGATTCTGTAGTAAGTGTGCACCTGATATTGGGGGTTCTTACTGTACCACCTCATAAGTTAGCCTATTAATTCTGATATTTTAGTTGAGCTAATATGAAGTCATAGCCATTGTAAACACTAGATCTAAGTCACTCTAAGACAAGTGGTGCCCATAGTATAATTAAAATAAGAATAGTACATTCGTGGTCCTCTGTAGCTCAGCTGGTAGAGCACGGCGCTTGTAACGCCAAGGTAGTGGGTTCGATCCCCGGGACCACCCATACACAAAAAAAATTATGTACGCATGACTGTAAGTCGCTTTGGATAAAAGCGTCTGCTAAATGGCATATTATTATTATATTATATAGGATCTCTATGGTGGTGCCACAGTACACATGACAAAAAACATGACTTATTCAATTAATTTATTCATCTTCAGCTACTTGAGCTGTTTAACAGACTGCTAAACTCGCCCCCTTGCACATTGTCCTTCTCCCACAGCCACCCAAGCAGGCGGCAGAGCCCAATTGTGTGATCCGGGTCACGGCAACATTGTAACAATGTAGCTACTTTCCATGTCTGCCCTGAACTGGGCATGAACCAGGTACTCTCTGCACACTCACTCACCACCCAAAGCCAACCAAGCTATGACTTTGATTCTGAATGTCCTCAGAAATGGTTGCCATAACAAGTCATTGTTACCACGAGGCTATTCTTAAACAGTGTTTTTAGCAACCACATTGCCACTGATATACACTACCGGTCAAAAGTTTTAGAACACCTACTCATTCAAGGGTTTTTCTTTATTTTTACTATTTTCTACATTGTAGAATAATAGTGAAGACATCAAAACTATGAAATAACACATATGGAGGATAAGTTCATTAGAGTTACCAGCCTCAGAAATTGCAGCCCAAATAAATGCTTCACAAAGTTCAAGTAACAGACACATCTCAACATCAACTGTTCAGAGGAGACTGTGTGAATCAGGCCTTCATGGTCGAAATGCTGCAAAGAAAACACTACTAAAGGACACCAATAAGAAGAAGATACTTGCTTGCGCCAAGAAACACGAGCAATGGACATTAGACCGGTGGAAATGTGTCCTTTGGTCTGGAGTCCAAATTGAAGATTTTTGGTTCCAACCACCGTGTCTTTGTGAGACACGGTGTGGGTGAATGGATCATCTCTGCATGTTTATTTCCCACCGTAAGGCATGGAGGAGGAGGTGTTATGGTGTGGGGGTGCTTTGCTGAAGACACTGTCTGTGATTTATTTAGAATTGAGGACCAGGAACCACCGGCCTGAGGAGAGACACATGAAAAGTGGGTGAGGGGGAAGGAGCAGCCGGTACGATACCTCATTTATCCACCGGAGGACCTTAAACGGCCCCACAAACCGCAGTTTCTTGCAGGGCAGGCGGAGAGTGAGATTTTTAGTGGACAGCCATACACGATCACCAGGCTGGAATACGGGGGCCTCACTGCGGTGGCAGTCGGCTTGGTCCTTCTGCCGACGAATGACCCTCTGGAGATGGACATGGGCGGCATCCCAGACCTGTCCGGCCCTGCGGAACCACTCATCGACAGCAGGCGCATTGGTCTGGCTGGGTGTCCAAGGGGCCAGGGCCGGCTGGTAGGGAGTGAGCCCCGTGGAGGAGTGAACGAGGGAGTTCTGGTCATATTCTGCCCAGGGAAGAAACCTTGCCCACTCACCCTGCCGGTCCTGACAGTGGCAACAAAAAAACCTGCCCAGCTCCTGGTTCATGCGCTCCACCTGCCCATTCGACTGAGGCCTATACCCGGAAGTGAGGCTGGCCGTGGCCCCGATCTTCTCCAGGAAAGCCTTCCACACTCGGGAGGTGAATTGGGGGCCACGGTCCGAGACGATGTCCTCCGGAAGTCCATAATGCCGGAAGACCTGTTGGAACAGGACCTCAGCGACCTGGAGAGCAGAAGGAAGACCAGTTAGTGGCAAAAAACGGCATGATTTGGAGAACCGATCTACGACCACTAGGACTATGGTGAAGCCGTCAGAACGTGGGAGGTCGGTGACAAAGTCTATGGACAGGTGTGACCAAGGTCGCTGAGGCACTGGGAGAGGAACTAGTTTGCCTGCCGGGGCATTCCGAGGTGTCTTCGTTTGGGCACATATGGAACAGGAGTTGATATAGCGGGAGACATCAGTAGCCAAGGTGGGCCACCAGTATTTTTGTGACAGAGAATGTAGGGTGTGTGTAATACTGGAGTGCCCTGCGGTAAGGGTGGTGTGCGCCCAGATCAGCAGGCGGTCATGGACCCTGGTGGGTACATACATGCGCCCCAGAGGGGAGGTATGACAGAATAAACTGAAAGCGAGTAAGAAATTGGGCCCAGCTGGCTTGACGAGAGTTCATCTGTTTCGCTGCCCGTATGTGCCCCAAATTCTGGTGGTCAGTGAGAATCCAGAATGGATGGACTGCGCCCTCCAGCCAGTGTCTCCATTCCTCCAGAGCGAGGACCACCGCCAACAGCTCCCTGTCTCCAACTCCATAGTTCCTTTCTGCGGGGGTAAGCTTTTTTGAGAAAAAGGCACAAGGATACATTTTCTCTGGCTTACCTTGCCGCTGGGAGAGGACCCCACCCACACCCTCCTCAGATGCGTCCACCTCCAGGATGAAAGGACGAGCTGGATCTGGGTGTTTTAGACGGGGCGATGTGGTGAACCTCTCCTTCAGCCTCTTGAAGGCAGCGTCAGCCTCAGGGTTCCAGGCCAGCTTCTGAGGCTCACCCTTGAGGAGAGGTGAGCAGGGTGGCTATGGAGCTGAAGGACCTGATGAAACACCAATATAAATTTGCGAAGCCCAGGAAGCTCTGTAGGCCCTTGATGGTGGTGGGCACTGGCCATGACCTGACGGCGTCTGTCTTCGCTCTTTCCATGAACACCCCCTGAGGACTGATCCTGTATCCCAGGAAGGAGATGGCCTGTTGGTGGAATTCGCATTTCTCCCCCTTCACCAACAGGTTGTGTTCCCGGAGGCGGAGTAGGGCCGCGTGGACGTCCCTGACGTGCTCCTCGAACGTAGCCTAGTAGATCAGGATATCGTCAATGTACACCACCACCTGTCTACTCAGCATGTCTCAGGAACACGTCATTGACGAAGGACTGGAACGCGGAAGGTGCATTGGCGAGGCCATAGGGCATGATGCAGTATTCATAGTGGCCTGAGGTAGTGCTGAATGCAGTCTTCCACTCGTCTCCTTCCCGGATTCGGATCAGGTTGTAGGCACTCCTCAGGTCAAACTTTTTAAAGTACCGGGCCCCTGACAGCTACTCGTTGGCCGACGGAACCAGAGGGAAGGGGTACCGGTACTTAGTGGTGATTGCGTTCAGCCCCTGGTAGTCAGTGCACGGCCTCAGTCCTCTGTCTTTTTTGGCCACGAAAAAGAAGCTGGCAGAGGCAGGAGAGGTAGAGCGTCTGACGAACCTCTGTTTCAGGGTCTCCGTCACATACTTCTCCATGGCCTCAGTCTCCGCTATGGAGAGGGAGAAAATGTGACTCTTCGTGGGGTGTTGTCCCTCCAGTAGGTCAATGGCGCAGTCCCAGGGCCTGTGAGGAGGGAGACACTTAGCCTTGGAGGCAGAGAAGACATCGGAGAGATCTGCGTACTCACGTGGAATGTTGGGCTGGAGGGCGGACTCCGGACTCTCCACTGACGTGGAACAACAAACCACCGGCAGGCAGGTCCTCTGGCATGAGGGAGACCAGGCTGTGATCCTCTTGGTGATCCAATTGATGGTGGGGTTGTGTAGTCTGAGCCAGGGCAATCCCAAAACGATACGGTGAAGGGGTGATTTGACGATGTGGAAGGACAGCTCCTCGTGGTGCTCTGGTAGTGTGGGTATGGTGATGGGGAGAGTGACGTGCGTAATGGTGCCTGATCCAAGTGGTTTGTTGTCCAGCGAGGTGATGTGTAGCGGAGAAGGCAGTGGCACGGTGGGCAACCCCCATTCAGAGACCAATGGTTTGGTGACAGGTGATGGCGGAACACTCACGGAGCGGCGACGGCAGTCATACCGCCTAGATAGAGAGAGAAGATCTGTGGTCCGTGGTGGTTTTAGGGGGTGCTGCCCACCTCCATGGGTGAGGACTCGGAGGCAGGGCGGCTTCCATAGCTCAGATGGGGTGAGCGTCGAGGCTCCTGGTGGTGTTGGGAACGCCCTCGGTCTCTCAACATGTCGTCAAGACGAATGGACGTGGCGATGAGGGTATCGAGGTACATCTCATCATCCTGACATGCGAGTTCCATCGTGATGTCCTCCCATAATCCTCTCCTGAAGGCAGTGCGCAGAGCACGCTCCTTCCAGCCGGAAGACGCCGCCACCGTGCGAAAGCTCAGGGCGTACTCGAACGCGGCCTCCTCTCCCTGTTGTAGCCGGAGGAAGCGCTCACCCCCGTCCTTTCCCTCCGTGGGATGATCGAACACCACCCTGAACCAAGCGAGGAAGGTGGAGTAGGGAAGCGCTGCGGCCTCACCTCCTTCCCAGACTGCCGTGGCCCAATCCAGCAGCTTTCCCTTCAGTAGCGAAATCACCAGCGCTATCCTGGCTTGGTCCGATGGAGATGACCCCACGCTGACGCGCCAGATACAGTGAGACCTGTAACTGGAAGCCTCTACATTTCGTCGTTTTCCCGTCATAGCGCTCCGGCATGGCGAGGGGTCCCTCAGACGTTGGTGATAGCACGGGAGGAGGGGGACTGGGTGCATTCGCCGCTCCCTGAGGTGGAACCGGAGCGATGGTCAGTTTATGCAGCGTTTGGAGCACTTCCTGCATGGCGGCGTTCAGCTGGGAAATCTGCTGCTGGTGCTGGTCGAGGCGCTGGGAAACTCCAGGAGGATTACCTGCTGCATCCATCTTTGTGATAGGTGTGTGATTCTGTGACGAGTACTGAGGATACGAAGAGGCAGGACGCAGACGCAGGAATTAACAATGTAAAAAAGGTTTACTTAACACTGAGGAAGAACACAACAAAGAGCAAGTACACGACAAGACACTAACAATCACACACAACACTGAACAGTCCAGGGCTATATAGGGGTGGTGATGAGATGATGGTGTGCTGGAGGTGATTAGGGTGTGTTGGGTTTACATTCCGGTGTTGCGCTCAGACCGGTTGCTCAGTAGACAGGCAAATCAGAGCGTCGGAGGGGAGCAACGGGAGGAGACGTGACATTCAGATGGTTGAAATTTTAGACAAAATATCCACAGGAAAGTATTGTTTGCTTGACTTTTTAGAGCGCCAGTACTGAAGTTATTTATATATTTTTAAATGTTATTCATTTAGCAGACGGTCTTATCCAGAGCGACTTACAGTTAGTGAGGGCATACATTTTCATACTGGCCCCCCGTGGGAATCGAATCCACAACCCTGGCGTTGCAAACGCCATGCTCTACCAACTGAGCTACACAGGACCTATATCCCCTGGCACATGCACAAAACCCTGTAAACACCTGCTGACTGCTTGCTGCTTGCTCATGACCGAAGGCACGTGCCGGAAATACATACACGCAATGCATGCATACTAACTGAAGTCAGCAGGTGTTTAAATGGTTTTGCGCATGTGCCAGGGGATATAAATGTCAGCCGGTAGAGTAAGTTCAAATGTAATTTTATTCAACATTCTGGCTTGTAAAGAACATTTACAAAATGTTTCAGGCTGTATATACCAACTAATTGTGAGACTCATGGGCGGCGCACAATTGGCCCAGCGTCGTCCAGGGTAGGGGAGGGAATGGCCGGCAGGGATGTAGCTCAGTTGATAGAGCATGGCGTTTGCAATGCCAGGGTTGTGGGTTTGATTTCCACTGGGGGCCAGTATAAAAAATATATATATATATATATATATGTATTCACTAATTGTAAGTCGCTCTGGATAAGAGCGTCTGCTAAATGACTAAAATGTAAATGTAATGTAAATGTATTACTGCCTGATTAATCAGACTAGGCGGTACGGTACGTTAGCCTAAACAATCAGGCATCCTGTCGCTAAAATATGGATTGATACGCTGTGGCCTACAGTCATTGCGTATTTAGTTATCGACAAGTCTACATTTGTTTCTAAACTTCGCAATCTAAAAGCAATCAAAATATCTGCAGTGATTCATTGCAGGCCGCCTCTGCAGTCTCAACATGACTTGTCATGCTTACCATTGATATCAAAGGGTGGGGGATGGGGAGGAGGTGTTGGGAGTGTGAATGTATATCTGTATGGCTGTGTGCAGCCAGCTTTAGGGCGCACGTGTGTATGTATTTGCACATGCGTCCATTCGCCAGTCCAAGCCCTCCTCTCTCATTGCAGGGATCCCTACCCACATGATGCGTCACTCCAGCGGGATACAGATGTGCGTGCTCACACACAAACAGCAGGAGTGCGTTTCTTATCCAGAGCGACTTACAGCTAGCGAGTGCATACATTATTTTTATATTTTTCAAACTGCCCCCCCGTGGGAATCGAACCCACAACCCTGGCGTTGCAAACACCATGCTCTACCAACTGAGCTACATCCCTGCCGGCCATTCCCTCCCCTACCCTGGGCCAATTGTGCGCTGCCCCATGGGACTCCCGGTCGCGGCCAGCTACAACAGAGCCTGGATTTGAACCAGGATCTCTAGTGGCACAGCTAGCACTGCGATGCAGTGCCTTAGACCACTGCACCACGCTCATCTCCCCGTGAGGTCTTCAGGCCTGAAGTGAGCTCACAGAGAAAGCAATTCATTGTGGAAATATTGTGATATGCATTCACCACAAGTGCTGTGTACATATTTCATATATACAGTAGGGCATGGTTATTGAAAATGTAATACTTTTATGACAGTACAGATGTAGGATCTTAATTCGATCGCTCTTTTGTTGCTGAGAATCTTCCTGCACCGCAGGAAATGCAGATGAACTTTGTGATTGACATAAATTCACAGAAAACCCACATTAACACAGTATTGCACTTTTCATGTAGCCTACTTTTGGCCAGCTAATAACCTAACCGCCGATCAAGCAACATTATGGAATAAACGTTAAAATCCTGTTGCTTAAGGATTCTTTTCCTGTGACAATATAGGTCAAATTAAGATCCCACATCTGTATATACTGTGACTTGGTGACTCCATACGTTTCAAAAACATTTTACATTCGCAATGAAAAGCCATGTATTGTATTGCGTCCGTGTTGTAAGTCCCCATATCATTGTTAGAACATGGACCGTATTCTCTCTGGAACATTGGAGTTCTGTTCTGGAACACAGCCCAAATCTCAACTGTAGTTTTAGTTTTAGATAATGCATATTAGTCAGTATCCAGTGTGTGCTGTTGAGTTTCACCCACATTCCTGATTCTAATCCATGTGTCATCTCATCAGTGTCTCCTGCTCTGTTGAGTTCCCACTCATGAACCCTGCAAGATAAATAAAGATGATAGAAATATTACAGTAGAACCTCTGCATATTCAATCCAACACACACATTGCACAATGTCACATTTCATTTTTAATGGCAGGGCTTTTTTTGGTATTTGAAAGCCGGTGAGTGTTGTACATCATTTATTTATTTATTAATCAAATAACAGTTTGAAATGCTTTCTATTGATCTCAGCAATATACTAGCTGGGGGTGGAAGGAAATAGAACAAAAAAACCCGTCAACTGCTCACCAACGGCACTGAAAACGGTTCTGAGAGGAATTTTGAAGTCTCTGGACTAGCGCCTCCTACCCCATTCGCTCTAATCTACAAGAATGCAAATGACAATGCAAATGAAAACACTACTGAATAATTTATGCATTGTGTTGCTTAACGCAAACCAAGAGCTTTTGACTTAAACAGAATAATATAGCAGTGCAGCATACACACACACACACGGTTCTGCTTGACAATATGGCAGAAGCTGCACATGCAGAAATGTACTCCACTTGTATTTTATTAAGATAATAAATATATGCTTCTGAATCATATTATTGTGTGACAGGCTGGGTTGTTTCTGTGCTGTGATCAACCTGACTTCCACCTCTACCATACCTGAATGCTAGTAGGACTACTGTAGTCTATACCAGTGAGCTGATATGCAGGTCCTGCTGAACATTTACCTGTATTTCAAATCCATTGTCGTTGCTTGGAGACAGATGGAATGTTGCTGGGTTGTTGTTTTGACTATTATATACAAATGTTTTGTGAAATGTTCTGAAGCTATAGGCTAGATATCGTTAGCTAATTGTAGCAATTGAAACATATGGGTTATTTTGATATTACTTTACTATTTTGTTACTATTTTGTTGGAATCTATTTGTTAATTTTCTTACTTTTTAACTACATTGTTGGGAAAGGGCTCGTAAGTAAGCATTTCACGGTAAAGTCTACATTTGTTGTATTCGGCACATGTGACAAATAACATATTTAATTTAAATGTTTCTTTTATTTTGATTTGCTGCTATTTTAATATGTCAATATGTAAATGTCACTTCTCACCCCAGTTGACTTTAGATCATACACCAGAGCAACATGGACCTTCCAATGCCCTTGCTTGGACCATGGGAGATTTTCAATTAGGATAAAATCTGTCCTCTCCTCGACTCCTCTGTCCTCCTTTCCTCCATGAACCAGAAACGGATAAGTGGTCGCCATGAGTAGAAGAGTTTCAATGTGTTAGTAGGAGAACGGAGGAGTTTGCTACTCTCCTCGATAGCCTCCTCTAGTGGAGGATGCACAAGTGTATCCTAGCGCGGAAGAGATTTGAAATCAGCTGGATTGTTGCTGGATTGTTTGTAGTTTTTTGGGGGGTGATTCTCTAAGACACCTTTTTGTATAAATGAATTATTTCAACGGGTGCTTTGAGGGGCCACCCGAAAGGGCCTGAAAGGGGTGTGGGCTAGGCCTGAGTGGGCTCTATGATGGGTCCTTTGGTCAGGGCGACCCCATGCTAGGATACCCCCACACCTTTCACTCCCCTCACCTCCCCTCTCGCCTGCAGAACCACCTTCTAAAGTATCTGTCTAATGGAAGGGGAGGTGCCAGTGTGCTTAGAGCGAGGTCAGCCACCTTGTGTCCCCCTTCGACTGTTGGTGTACCCACTCCAAAATACTGTCCCTCATAGACTGTTTGCTCCATGCAGCGTAAAACAACATGAGCTCGCTTTTTAGTTATGAAATTAGCAGCCCAGACTCTAGTGGGCAGCCAACTGTAATTTTATGCTATTTTGAAGACACAATTCTACAATAATATCTAGTTTTTTTCAGTGAAAAATAGATAAATATACCCTAATGTAGGTAGGCCCTAATTGTAATGACAATGATTGGTGTGCTTGAGAGAGAGAGAGAGAGAGAGAGAGAGAGAGAGAGAGAGAGAGAGAGAGAGAGAGAGAGAGAGAGAGAGAGAGAGAGAGAGAGAGAGAGAGAGAGAGAGAGAGAGAGAGAGAGAGAGAGAGAGAGAGAGAGACGTTCATTATAATCAGCTAATTACGCCAGTGGAATTAGAAGTGTCCTTATTTTTTCAGGTGGCAGTCAGAGTATGGGGACATTGAAGTGATTCTTAATCCTTGGATAGAGCAGACTCTCTGGGCTGACTATGTGGAGCGGCTGTAGCTCTGTGTAAGACAACAGTATTTGGAGGTGAAAGTCTGTCCTCTCAGCGGCCTGGGAGCGCTGGGTTGCAGGGTTCCCCAGGTTCTGGGCACTCATTTGCATTGATATGGATTTTCTTCATGCTTTAGCTCGGCACAACCACAGCCAGCGAGACAGGCATCCCTCTCACCAAACCCTCTGGCCTCACTGGTTGGAATTTAGGCTGCGTTTATACAGGCAGCCCAATTCTGATCTTTTTTTCACTAATTGGTTGTTTAACCAATCACAGTAGCTCTTTTGCCTATAATCGGGCAAAATATCAGAATTGGGCTGCCTGTGTCAATGCAGCCTTACACAACCACCCAAATGCCAATTCATTCCATATTTCTTTGTACAATGTCATTCTTTTTTAAATCCAATGTAATAGTATAACCTCTGTGCTGTTTTTGTAAATAGAAACAACATTTATGTACAGTGTCCATATGGCTTACTTATAAAAATAGGCATATTAAAATATAGTAAACCATGAATTGTGTTATTAATGGATGTATGATAATACCTGCCAACTTAATTCACTTCACTTGGCACTGATTGTATAAGGAGGAGTAAGTGCATGAGAGATGTGTGTCTGGTGTGTGTGTGTGGATTTGTCAAGTGTCTTGCCAGTCAAATGAATTAGTTAAATATAAATTATAGATTACATTTATAGGCTGCTTTAAGGTAGGTTATTCATTTTAGATAGGATATTTTATCAAGAGAAATGTTTCAAAATGTCAATGTGAAAAGACGCACAGTTTTGCATTAGGTTTATATAATAAGGGACATTTGGTCATCCTCAACAGTCAATATTTCCATTGCTCTCAATGAAAACTAAAAATAAGCAATACGATTTTAAGAATATATAGGCCTATAAAACACACACACACATATATATATATATATATATATATTAATATTTATTTTATAGGCTAATTATGGAATAGGCTAAATGTTTAATGTATTTTAATAAATGTGATGCTCTTTTGCATTTGATAGCCTATAGCAGCCTAATACGAAAATCATTTCAAACGGCAGTTTATTGAGACCCGAATCGATTGTAACAATATGTTTCTGTGTTAAAGACATTGACCTTGGGGTTAAGGGTGTTTGACCATCATTTGACATTTGACCTCGAATATGTTACGTTATCAACCCCGGCTTGTTAACTGCTATTGATCACCTCTCCCCGGAGACATCACACAATAACGGTACGAAAATATGAAGAAAAATAAATAAATATGGTCTAAATGTTTCTCTTGATTCGTGTCTCTTTCAAATAATATCCTACAACGAATTCCTCAATACTTGAATATTCACTGGATATTTCCGTTTTATTTCAAATAATATCCTACAACGAATTCCTCAATACTTGAATATTCACTGGATATTTCCGTTTTATTTCAAATAATATCCTACAACGAATTCCTCAATGCTTGAATATTCACTGGATATTTCCGTTTTATAAAGGTAAGTAATATCTAGCATATTGGTTCTATCCCACAACGAAAATGAAATATTTAATTGTATAAATTAATACCTCCTCTCCCCTCCCTTCCTGCCCCATGGTAAGCATTTGTTTCTTCAAATATAGATTTACAGTATTTTATTTTCATTATTGATGTAAATTATTGTGCTTTGTTGCTCATGTGATTTGCGAAATGTGATCATGTAAAAACTAGTTTTGAGGTATAGGATGTCAATCATTTTTAGAGAATATATTACAGGACCATGCAGTAGATCTTACATAGTGATACATGTTTTTGGACACGATGGAACAAATTACTATTCTGTATACTTTAAAATCAAATGTAAAATTCATGAAAACGTGTCATTAAGCTTATCATGTATGCACAGTATCAGAAACTTTGACATTAAATGAAGATGATGCTGATTGAAGCATGCCCAATAATAGGCTTATATTGTAGGCTACATCTTGATGCACTGAGGCACAGTTTTAGAAGAAAAAAAAGAGTAAAGCAGGGATAAAGGTGTGTTATTATATTTTTACTCCAGTTGTAAGATGATAAGATAGTGATCATTTGATGCATCTGCTCATCAATTTTGCAAATGAACACCCACACACATGACCGCACACATCCATAAAAAAAAATAACATTCACGTTTGTGCAGGGGAGAGGAGGGGGGGAAGGCCCACGGTGGAATGATGACTCCCGAACGTTCTCAGGGAAGTGCTTGTGTCTGGCCATGGAGCAGGCAGCTGATTTGGGATTGAGCGTTAGCATAACAAAAGGCCAGAGCCTGTGAACTTGGGGCACCTTTCGACCCTGGTGCTGTTGGGATGAATAGCCCTCAGGCCTCCCCATAGAGCGCCCCCACGGCTCGCCTGTTCCTGGCTAAATTGTTAATCAGGGTAATTTAATATAGTTTTCAATATGCCTCATCTCTCATCGGGAAAGCATTCACAGGCCCCTCGCACTCCTGCCGCAAAAAAAGCCCCCCCTATTCAGCCGAGCGAGACGGGCAGCTGCAGGCCTTCTAGCCCCCTGAATTGAAATGTTCAAACATCAACAACACGGAGGCCTGAGAGCCTGTGTGTGTGTGTGTGTGTGTATGTGTGTGTGGTGAGGAGGGGTGATGGGAGGAGTGCTTGTGTGAACTGGTCCTCTGTCTGTCCTCCAAACTTGAACGTGAACAGCCATTCATCCATGTCTAAACACACACACACACAGCCTTAACTTGGCTGAGGACAGATGGCAGTGGCAATAGTAATAATAAATACATTTTTTAGCAGACACTCTTATCCAGTGCGACTTACAGTTAGTGAGTGCATAAATTTTTCATACTAGTAGTAGTAGCTGAAATCATTTGTGAAAATGTTTGCTTACGAAATGTACATTTTGATATTGGATTGTGTGCCATTCAATATCATGTCAGCAATTTGGTTGAGAATGTCACATTAGTAAATACAAAACCAATTCTCACACAAATATGTTAACTGAGTAAATATTGTCACTTTATCGTTGTGTAACATAAACATATGAAATACAGTGCTTTTATAATTGTGACCATTATCATATAGCATTTCTTCAGTCTATAGTTCAAGTAAAGTTTTACCTTCTGTATTAGTCATTCCATTTTATTGTGCCAAATCAGGTAAGATGCACGTAATCATACCAATGCATAAACTACCAATTAATAGTCCTTAGTCTGAATGACTGTTCATCGCCTTCCTAGTGTGTTCAGAGTCCGTGCTCAGGAGGAAATCACTTCAACCCTGCTATGGCAGAACCTCCATGATAGGTTGGGGCTGGACCCTTCTCCTCTTCATCTGTAGCTGATGAGGCAGCGCCATGGCTGTCTGCACTGACATGACGCATACTGTAATCCCAGGCCGTAGTTCATCTTGGCCCAGAGTGATGTCATCTCTCTGCGCAGTAACTCTGTGTGTCGTCCGAGTGATGTCACCGTTGAGCTGACGTGTTCAGTGGCTATGGTGAGTCACTGGACCCCTGGCTACTGCGTTTGACTGACTGTGAGGAGGGGAGAGACCCAGGGCCCACTCTTGACTCTGGCATCTATAAATACTACAGTAATCATGGATGACACAGGCCCTCCCTTGACTCTGTGTGTGTGGAGGAAAGGAAATGGATGGCGTAAGACTGGGACATGACACAGGCACTTTTGTGACTAGATAGGTTTGTGTGTGTGCGTGCGTGTGTGTGTCCTGTTCAATTATAATTTACATTAGCTTTAGACATTAGCTTTAGAGTGGTGCGTCCATTCTTTCTGTACCTGGCTGTCACAGTCAGGTATCCTAGTCTCCAGAAAAGACGGGTCAGTAAGTTAGAGGAGGGGTCGACGGAAGGTGTGGCAACATGGAGTCATGTATCTATCTGCAGGAGAGTAGTCCAACATCTAGAGCTCTTACCATTATGTTCATGTTTATAATGTAAACTGTGAACAACTGTCTTGTGCTTCCAGAGTGGTCTTTTGAAGATGAATAAACAGATATATTCAAAGAGATGTCCATTCAAATCAGATGTCAACTTATTATTGTCTAGTTTTATTACATATTTAAAAAATGATTTAGGCCTCTGCACATGCTATTTCCTGCTGTGCAAAACCTCCACACAGTGATGGGATTTTCATACTAGTCAGCCATGCAGAGGGGCCTGTATGATAGCACAGACCTGTCCAACGCCTCTGTCTCAAGCCTGTCTGAGGCTGTATGCTAATCTATTATGCTGCAGATGATTTCCCAGCCCTAAATCATTGCACCCCCAACCATAACGGCAGACATACACTACCGTTCAAAAGTTTGGGGTCACTTAGAAATGTCCTAAGAACAGCAATTTTTTTGTCCATTAAAATAACATCAAATTGATCAGAAATACAGTGTAGACATTGTTAATGTTGTAAATGGCTATTGAGCTGGAAACGGCTGATCTTTAATGGAATATCTACATAGGCGTACAGAGGCCCATTATCAGCAACCATCAGTCTCAATGTCAACAGTGAAGAGGCGACTCCGGGATGCTGACCTTCTAGGCAGAGTTGCAAAGAAAAAGCCATATCTCAGACTGCCCATCTTAATCTTTTCTTTTTATTGGCCAGTCTGAGATATGGCTTTTTCTTTGCAACTCTGCCTAGAAGGTCAGCATCCCGGAGTCGCCTCTTCACTGTTGATGTTGAGACTGGTGTTTTGCGGGTACTATTTAATGAAGCTGCCAGTTGAGGCCTGTTTCTCAAACTAGACACTCTAATGTATTTGTCCTCTTGCTCAGTTGTGCACCGGGGCCTCCCACTCCTCTTTCTATTCTGGTTAGAGCCAGTTTGCGCTGTTCTGTGAAGGGAGTAGTACACAGCGTTGTACAAGATCTTCAGTTTCTTGGCAATTTCTCGCATGGAATAGCCTTCATTTCTCAGAACAAGAATAGACTGACGAGTTTCAGAAGAAAGTTATTTGTTTCTGGCCATTTTGAGCCTGTAATTGAACCCACAATTGCTGATACTCCAGATACTCAACAAGTCTCAAGAAGGCCAGTTTTATTGCTTCTTTATTCAGCACAACAGTTTTCAGCTGTGCTAACATAATTGCAAAAGGGTTTTCTAATAATCAATTAGCCTTTTAAAATGATAAACTTGGATTAGCAAACACAAAGAGCCATTGGAACACAGGACTGATGGTTGTTGATAATTGTCCTCTACGCCTATGTAGATATTCCATAAAAAATCTGCCGTTTCCAGCTACAATAGCCATTTACAACATTAACAATGTCTACACTGTATTTCTGATCAATTTGATGTTATTTTAATGAACAAAAAAAATGCTTTTCTTTCAAAAACAAGGACATTTCTAAGTGACCCCAAACTTTTGAACGGTAGTGTACATACTAGCTAGCACCCCATCCCTATCCACAGTCAACGTATACATACTCCTATAATACCCCTACTATACTCCTATCCCAGACACATCACCACCCCCACCTCTAGACACACCAGGCAGGCACCCTACCCCTACCACAGCAACCCTCAAAAACTTTTAAAATTAAATTCATATTACAATTAGAATTCTAAACTACACTTTTTGAACACCAAACAAAAAGCTATTAACTTAAAATCTACAATTTTAACTGTTGTTATCTAGTGAATTTGGGAATCACTGAATGCAATTGGCATGAAGGGTAATATTATGTTGAAAATTCATATATTTGCAAATATTCTAGGTCCTTTGTAATAATGCTTATTTCTCATATTGCACGTGCCTGGAGTCCAAGTTTAAAAGCATCCTGAAGTTAGAAAGTAACTGTGTTTGTCATGGTGTCAGTCAGACAGGAAAAGTATCTGTAAATAAGAGGACAATAGCCTTATAGGGCCCTTGGGGCTCGGGTCTAAATCTGGGGTCAGGATCGAGGGCGACGTCTAGACGCTTTGCCTTTGTGCCTGGTCTCAACCCCCAGGTCCTCCTCTCTGAAAGGAAGAGCCTGACCTGTGCCTAGTCACCATGGGATACTGGGGTAGGAGAGAGGGAGAGAGAGCGAGAGGCAGAGAGAGCGAGAGAGAGCGAGGGGCAGAGAGAGGCAGAGAGAGCGAGGCAGAGAGAGGCAGAGAGATAGGCAGAGAGAGAGAGAGAGGCAGAGAGAGGTAGAGCGAGAGAGAGGCAGAGAGAGAGAGAGGCAAAGAGAGGTAGAGCGAGAGAGAGGCAGAGAGAGAGAGAGGCAAAGAGAGAGAGGCAGAGTGAAAGAAGCAGAGAGAGAGAGGCAGAGAGAGAGTATAGTAAATACACAGAAGGTAGTACATGTTTTTATTTCTCTCTCAATTTTAATGGCCAACAGATAAACTGCTGGACAATGATACAGTTACGATGAACATGTTTTCCATTTTACTCTCTGCTAAGTTGATATTGGCCTCATCAATTGAAACGTTTCATGTGTATTATGATATGAGGCTTCAAAGATCCAACTAAGATCATTTTACAAAGTATGTCATACTGTTATTTGACCTTTTACTTCCAACAATCACATTCCTCCACAGTTGAAAACTGACCACCTGGATAACTGTGACCTCACAGGTCCCAGCCACCCTCTGCTGATGTCATTGGTCAGTGAACAACTCCGTGAGATCATGTTTGCTTACAAGGACCTGAAAATCCAAGAGAGCAAAGCACACCACCAACAAACAGATCTCTCTCTCTCTCGCCCTCTTTCTTGCTCTGTGCAGTGAGACAGTGTCGGTGGGTGCCGCGGGGTGCAGTTTAATTGAAAGACAGAAAAGAACAGTGCTTGTTTAAACCAACCAGCAGGGGCATGATGGGAAAACAAAGGTGGCCCCAGGGGCTGGTGACGTGACACCACTAATGGCCAAGCAGCAAAGAACGCAGCCTCTGTTTTGTTACCATCGTCCTAGCGACAACTATCAGGTCAGAGTGCACAACAGCACAACATTCAACTATTTTGTTGGCATGGCCTCAGTCTTTTAGTCATTTAGCAGACGCTCTTATCCAGAGTGACTTACATAAGCAATTAGGGTTAAGTGCCTTGCTCAAGGGCACATTGACACATTTTTTACCAAGTCGTCTCTGGGATTCGAAACAGCAAATTTTCAGTTACTGGCCCAATGCTCTTAACCGCTAGGCTACCTGCCGCCCAAATCAAAGTTTATTGGGTGCGTATACAGTTTAGCAGTTGTTATAGCGGGTGCAGTGAAACGCTTATGTTACTAGCTCCTATCAATGCAGTAACATGTCAAACAGTTACACAAATATACAATAAAAAAATATATATATAATAATTAAAGAACAACAAGAAATCAAGAAATGAGTGATGCGTGATTTGAAGGAGTCAGGCGCACTCACTCCTACCCCAGTATCCCAAGGTGACTAGGCACAATAACAATAACCACTTACATTTTGGTTCTGGACACTAACTGTCATAATAGTGTATCATGAACATGGATAGTCTACTGCTATTCTATTCAGGCTATTGAAAACACTGGTATATTTTTTGAGACCTTTCTCAAATATCTGTCTTCACAGAGTTTGACATGGGCCCATATCTCAAGAGTGAAAATATAGCATCTGTGAATTTACTGAGAGCAAATCAGAGGCCCACATAAGGATGCCCCACCCACTCGCCACCCACAAGACGGCAGCTAATTTTGTCAGCAATAAATAGTAATGTTACATATCAATGCAATGCCTCTGAGAGAGGTGGGGAAGCAACAGAGAGACATTGAGAGGAACAGGCAGATGGACAGAGAGAACGAGAGGCAGAGATAGAGGGTAGACAGAGTGAGAGCATGTTCATCTGTTTGGCCCCTGGTCTGGTGCCTCATGGGATACCTGGACACTCTGTCAAGATTCTACACTTCGAAATCACTATCCACCGGGTTACACACACACACACACACACACACCGAATGTGTTTGAGAATGTCTTGTCCAGCTCCACATGAGCAGTCCCAGTATGTGGTGTCAGTGTGTGATAACATGAGCTGTCATGCCCTGTGAGGACAGAGCAGTCTTGTGTCTGGTCTGGCCATGTCCTATTACAAGAGGACACTACATTGCACTGCACATCTGTGCTAGCAAAGTTCATGATCTTCTGAAAATGGTAGTATAAATATATTTTGTGTAAATCTAGCCTCAGTATGAAGAAGTCTTCAATGCAATTCAGTGATGGTCCTAAATGAATTGAGAAGATTCTGATCTAAATAGAATAGAACCTATACAGTATTTGCCTATGTTATATTCAGTCACAGGGGAGAGTGGGGTAAGATGAGCCATAGGGTTAAGTTGAGCCACCCTTGTTTCTAGGAAACCATACACAAAATGTGTCTTTTGACCAAATATTTAGGAAGAGGTCATCATTTCATGGAGTCTGTGAAGGAAGAAACCACATGGAAAAAGTGGTAAGCAAGTTAGGTCCCACCAAAAAAGTATAATTAATTTATTCTGTTAGAGATTTCATTATGCTTGTATCTAAAATAAAATGAAGATAATTTAAAGATTGTTCTATACATCAGTTGGGGTCTCTATAAACTTCAATAAGAAGTCCTAACACTAGCATGAAAGTGCATCCTTGTAGCTGTGTTGGTTAATATAGCAAAAATGTTTGTTGAGCCAATGGCCATGGGGTATGTTGAGCCAATGGTTGAGCCAATGGCAAGTTGAGCAAATTGAAGTGTTTTTTTCCAAGGCGTAATGCAAGAAATTTTCGCTGGGATATGAGGTAACAACAGGGCCTGGCCTAAGATAAAAGTGTTTTAAAAAAGTACAAATTGCTTGTTAAAGGATACTTCAGGATTTTGGCAGTGAAGCCCTTTATCTACGTCCCCAGAGTCAGATGAACTCGAGGATACCATTTTTACGTCTCTGCGTGCAGTTTGAAAGAAGTTGTTAACTAGCGTTAGTGCAATTGCTAACTAGTGTTAGCGCAACACCTGGAAGTCTATGGTAACTGCTAGCATGCTAGTAGATACCATATAATTCCAGTCATTGAGCTAAGGCTAGTTAGCATTGGCTTGCGAAACTACCTATAACTTCCTTCATACTGTTTTCAGAGACCTAAAAATGGTATCCATGAGTTCCTCTGACTCTGGGAAGGTAGATAAAGAGTTTCATTGCCAAAATCCCGAAATACCCCTTTAAGCCTGTGTTAAAAGATGCTTAAAGGGATTAAAAGACAAAAAAGCGATGTGATTGTGTTGAATTGTGTTTGGGAAATAAAACATAGACCTGGTTTTAAAAAGGTAGTGGTAATATTTAATTCAGTGCAGAAATTTGTAGGCGGCTTAACTTACCCTGTCCCGCTGCTCAGCTTATCCCATACCCAGTGTAAATTGTGCCAAGAGACCACTTTTTTTGTACAAGTTATGTTTTAATTCAGATTATTTCCAGGGATACACAACATCCTGAACTATATGTAGTTGATATCTTCGTTAGAAAGAATACTATATTTCCCTTGACGGAGTGATGCTGAATGTAAAAAATTGCTAAACTTACCCCACTCTCCCCTATACGCCATACTGTCTGTCAGATAGTGCAGTCTGTTAACCTCTCTACCTTTCTACTGTATATAATATACAGTACCAGTCAAAAGTTTGGACACACCTACTCATTCAAGGGTTTTTCTTTATTTTTACTATTTTCTACATTGTAGAATAATAGTGAAGGCATCAAAATTGTGAAATAACACATATGGAATCATGTAGTAACCAAAGTAGCCACCCTTTGCGGTCTTGAAGGACTTCCCACATATGCTTAGCACTTGTCGACTGCTTTTCCTTCACTCTGCGGTCCGACTCATCCCAAACCATCTCAATTGGGTTGAGGTCGGGGGATTGTGGAGGCCAGGTCATCTGATGCAGCACTCCATCACTCTCCTTCTTGGTAAAATAGCCCTTACACAGCCTGGAAGTGTGTTCGGTCATTGTCCTGTTGAAAAAGAAATTAGAGTCCCACTAAGCCCAAACCAGATGGGATGGCGTATCACTGCAGAATGCTGTGGTAGCCATGCTGGTTAAGTGTGCCTTGAATTCTAAATAAATCACAGACAGTGTCACCAGCAAAGCACCCCCATACCATAACACCTCCTCCATGCTTTATGGTGGGAAATACACATGCGGAGATCATCCGTTCACCCACACCGCGTCTCATAAAGCCACGGCGGTTGGAACCAAAAATCTCAGATTTGGACTCCAGACCAAAGGGCAAATTTACACCGGTCTAATGTCCATTGCTCGTGTTTCTTGGCCCAGGCAAGTCTCTTCTTATAATTGGTGTCCTTTAGTAGTGGTTTCTTTGCAACAATTCGACCATGAAGGCATGATTCACACAGTCTCCTCTGAACAATTGATGTTGAGATGTGTCTGTTACTTGAACTCTGTGAAGCATTTATTTGGGCTGCCATTTCTGTGGCTGGTAACTCTAATGAACTTATCCTCTGCAGCAGAGGTAACTCTGGGTCTTCCTTTCCTGTGGCGGTCTTCATGAGAGCCAGTTTAATCATAGCGCTTGAAGGTTTTTGCGACTGCACTTAAAGAAACGTTCAAAGTTCTTGAAATGTTCCGTATTGACTGACCTTCATGTCTTAATGTAATGATGGACTGTTGTTTCTCTTTGCTTATTTGAGCTGTTCTTGCCATAATATGGACTTGGTATTTTACCAAATAGGAGTATCTTCTGTAAACCCCCCCTACCTTGTCATAACACAAATGTTTGGCTCAAATGCATTAAAAATGAAAGAAATTCCACAAATTGACTTTTAAGAAGGCACACCTGTTAATTGAAATGCATTCCAGGTGACTACCTCATGAAGCTGGTTAAGAGAATGCCAAGAGTTTGCAAAGCTGTCATCAAGGCAAAGGGTGGCTAGTTGAAGAATCTCAAATATAAAATATATTTTGATCTGTTTAACACTTTTTTGTTTACTACATGATTCCATATGTGTTATTTCATAGTTTTGACGTCTTCACTATTATTCTACAATGTAAAAAATAGTAAAAATAAAGAAAAAGCCTTGAATGAGTAGGTGTGTTCAAACTTTTGACTGGTAGTCTATACTGAACAAAAATATAAACACAACATGTAAAGTGTTGGTCCCATGTTTCATGAGCTGAAATAAAAGATACCACAGATGTCTCAAGTTTTGAGGGAGTATGCATTTGGCATGCTTACTACACGAATGTCCACCAGAGCTGTTGCCAGATAATTTAATGTTAATTTCTCTACCATAAGCCGCCTCCAACATCGTTTTAGAGATATTGGCAGTATGTCCAACCGGCCTCACAACCGCAGACCACGTGTATGGCGTAATTTCGGCAAGCAGTTTGCTGATGTCAATTTTGTGAACAGAGTGTCCCATCGTGGCAGGCATAAGCTACGGACAATGAACAGAATTGCATTTTATTGATGGCAATTTGAATGCACAGAAATACCGTGTTGAGATTCTGAGGCCCATTGTGAGGCCCATTTGTTTTAAGGTATCTGTGACCAACATATGCATATTTTTATTCCCAGTCCATAGATTAGGGCCTAATTTATTTATTTCAATTGATTGATTTCCTCATATAAACTGTAACTCAGTAAAATCTTTGAAATAGTTGCATGTTGTGTTTATATATTTTTTCAGTATGTGTAAAGTGCATTCGGAAAGTATTCAGACCCCTTGACGTTTTCCATATTTTGTTACGTTACAGCCTTATTATAAAATTGATTAAATAAAAAAAAATCATCATCAATCTACACACAATACCCCATAATGACAAAGCGAAAACAGGTTTTTTTAAATGTTTGCAAATTTATGAAAAATAAAAAACATAAATAGCTTATTTACATAAGTATTCAGACCCTTTTCCATGAGACTCGAAATTGAGCTCAGATGCATACTGTTTCCATTGATCATTCTTGAGCTGTTTCTACAACTTGATTGGAGTCCCCCTGTGGTAAATTCAATTGATTGGACATGATTTGGAAAGGCACACACCTGTCTGTATAAGTTCTCCAGTTGACAGTGCATGTCAGAGCATGCCATGAGGTTGAAGGAATTGTCCGTATAGCTCAGAGACAGAATTGTGTCGAGGCACAGATCTGGGGAAGGGTACCAAAAAATGTCTGCAGCATTGAAGGTTCCCAAGAACACAGTGGCTCCATCATTAAATGGAAGAAGTTTTGAACCACTGAGACTCTTCCTAGAGCTGGCCTTGGTCAGGGAGGTGACCAAGAACCCGATGGTCACTCGGACAGATTCCAGAGTCCCTCTGTGGAGATGGGAGAACATTACAGAAGGACAACCATCTCTGCAGCACTCCACCAATCAGGCCTTTATGGTAGAGTGGCCAGATGTAAGCCACTCCTCAGTAAAAGGCACATGACAGCCCACTTGGAGTTTGCCAAAAGGCACCTAAAGGACTCTCAGACCATGGGAAACAAAATTCTCTGTTCTGATGAAACCAAGATTTAACTCTTTGGCCTGAATGCCAAGCGTCACGTCTGGAGGAAACCTGTCACCATCCCTACGGTGAAGCATGGTGGTGGCAGCATCATGCTGTGGGGAGGTTTTTCAGCGGCAGGGACTGAGAGACTAGTCAGGATTGAGGGAAAGATGAACGGAACAAAGTACAGCGAGAAGTGATGCAGACAATTACATTGATGGAAGTTACAATCTATCTGCAATATTAAGCTGATCTACCCCCCGTTTTTTTTTAAATACAGCGAGATCCTTGATGAAAACCTGCTCTAGAGCACTCAGGACCACAGACTGGGGCGAAGGTTCACTTTCCAACAGGACAACGACCCTGAGCACACAGCCAAGACAACGCAAGAGTGGCTTCGGGACAAGTCTCTGAATGTCCTTGAGTGGCCCAGCCAGAGCCCGGACTTGAACCCGATCAAACATCTCTGGAGAGACCTGAAAATAGCTGTGCAGCGACGCTCCCCATCCAACCTGACCGAGCTTGAGAGGATCTGCGGAGAGGAATGGGAGAAACTCCTCAAATACAGATGTGCCAAGCTTGTAGCGTCATACCCAAGAAGACTCGAGGCTGTAATCGCTGCCAAAGGTGCTTCAACAAAGTACTGAGTAAAGTGTCTGAATTGTCTTGTAAATGTGATATTGTATTTTTAATAAATTTCAAAAAAACGGTTTTTGCTTTGTCATTATGGGGTATTGTGTGTAGATTGAAGAGGAAAAAATACAATTTAACCCATTTTAGAATAAGGCTGTAACATAACAAAATGTGGAAAAAGTCAAGGGGTCGTAATACTTTCCGACATGACAAAAAGTATGTGGACACTTGCTCGTCGAAAATCTCATTCAAATATCATTGGCATTAATATGGAGTTGGTACCCCCTTTGCTGCTATAACAGCCTCCACTCTTCTGGGAAGGCTTTCCACTAAATGTTGGAACACTGTCACGATCGTTTACGAACGAGAAGGACCAAGGCGCAGCGTGATAAGCATACATGTTTATTTACCGAATAAACACCACGACAAAACAACAAACGAAACGTGAAGTCCAAGGTAGCATACACACAACATACCTTACACGGAACAAGATCCCACAACTAACAGGTGCCAAAAGGCTGCCTAAGTATGGTCCCCAATCAGAGACAACGAGCAACAGCTGCCTCTGATTGGGAACCACACAGGCCAACATAGATCTAGACATACAAGATCTAAACATAGAAAATCCAACATAGAACCTCACCACAATATATTCACAACAAGGAAAATCACACCCTGACTCAACAAATACGAGTCCTTAGAGTCAGGGTGTGACAAACACTGCTGTAGGGACTTGCTTCCGTTCAGCCACAAGATCATTAGTGAGGTCGGGCACTGATGTTGGGCTATTAGGCCTAGCTCGCAGTTGGCGTTCCAATTCATCCCAAAGGTGTTCGATGGCGTTGAAGTCAGGGCTCTGTGCAGGCCAGTCAAGTTATTCCATGCTGATCTCGACAAACCATATCTGTATGGACCTCGCTTTGTGAACGGGGGCATTGTCATGCTGAAACAGGAAAGGGCCTTCCCCAAACTGTTTCCACAAAGTTGGAAGCACAGAATTGTCTAGAATGTCATTGTATACTGTAGTTTTAAGATTTCTCTTCACTGGAACTAAGGGGCCTAGCCCAAACCATGAAAAACAGCCCCAGACCATTATTCCTCCTCCACCAAACTTTACAGTTGGCACTATGCATTGGGGCAGGTAGCGTTCTCCTGGCATCCGCCAAACCCAGATTAGTCTGTTGGACTGCCAGATGGTGAAACGTGATTCATCACTCCAGAGAACCAATGGCGTCGAACTTTACACCACTCCAGTCGATGCTTGGCATTGCGCATGGTGATCTTAGGCTTGTGTGCGGCTGCTCACCCATGGAAACCCATTTCATGAATCTCCCGACTAGCAGTTCTTGTGCTGACATTGCAGAGGCAGTTTGGAACTCGGTAGAGAGTGCATCTCAGAGTGTGAATGTCTCATATCTGTACACACACAAAAAAACTGCCAATATAGAATAATCATGTGAACAAAAATAGTCACAATCTTTACGATCCTGAGCTGAGAAGAGTGTTTGAGTATGACACTGGCTTGCAGAGCATCCTATGTCTCATCACAGAACCAGTGAAAGATTAAACAGATGATATTGGACAAATTCAGATTCCTCACTCACCTGTCGTGCTCTTACAATCACACCAACTGCACTTTATGTCAATACTGAAGGTGTTACAGTGTTCAGGGTATCACACAAAGACCCCATATCTCCCCTATTAAGTGCATCTGACCACTCCAGGTATGTGTGTTGTTTGTGTGTGTGTGTGTGTGTGTGTGTGTGTGTGTGTGTGTGTGTGTGTGTGTGTGTGTGTGTGTGTGTGTGTGTGTGTGTGTGTGTGTGTGTGTGTGAGTGGGGTGGGGGCTGATGATAGCTTATGCCAGGTCCCCTTTAGCATGGTTGGTATTGGTATTTGGTATTTTATTAGGATCCCCAAAGGAGCAGCTACTCTTCCTGGGGTCCACACAAAACATGAAACATGATGCAGAACATTAATAGACAAGAGCAGCTCAAGGACAGAACTACATAATTTTTTTTTAAAGGCACACGTAGCCTACATATCAATACATACACAAAAACTATCTAGGTCAAATAGGGGAGAGGCGTTGTGCCGTGAGGTGTTGCTTTATCTGTTTTTTGAAACCAGGTTTGCTGTTTATTTGAGCAAAATGAGATGGAACGGAGTTCCATGCAATAATGGCTCTATATAATACTGTACACTTTCTTGAATTTGTTCTGGATTTGCGGACTGTGAAAAGACCCCTGGTGGCATGTCTGGTGGGGTAAGTGTGTGTGTCAGAGCTGTGTGTAAGTTGACTATGCAAACAATTTGGGATTTTCAACACATTAATGTTTCTTATAAAAAGAAGAAGTGATGCAGACAGTCTCTCCTCATCTCAAGACTGGCATGCACTGTTGTGTGTCCATAAATGTGTGTGCATAAATGTGTGTGTGTGTGTGTGTGTGTGTGTGTGTGTGTGTGTGTGTGTGTGTGTGTGTGTGTGTGTGTGTGTGTGTGTGTGTGTGTGTGTGTGTGTGTGTGTGTGTGTGTGTAAGGAAAAGAGCGAGGCCATCTTTCATCTTCTGCAGCATCCAGGTACTCTACACAATGTGATGATACAGGCCCAATTAAGGGATGGTGCTGTGTGAAAAATGTGATGACAGGGCGAACGGAAGACTAGACTCTGATCTGACATCTGAGAAAGAGTGAAAAGAGGGGAAGGAGGGAGAGAGAAAGAGAAAGAGAGGAAGTGTTGGTAAGGGAAATGAAAATGGGGAGAGGGTGACAAAGGAGAAAGAATAAGAGGGAGAGAGGGAGGGAGGGAGGGAGAGAGAGAGAGAGAGAGAGAGAGAGAGAGAGAGAGAGAGAGAGAGAGAGAGAGAGAGAGAGAGAGAGAGAGAGAGAGAGAGAGAGAGAGAGAGAGAGAGAGAGAGAGAGAGAGGAAATGTTTAGTGGGATTGGTAAGGAGAGAGAAAAAGTAGAGAGAGTAGAGGAGAAGGAGATATGATGAGTGAGACAGAGGGGAGGGAGAAAGGTGAGGAGAGAAACATTTTGTCAGGAGAAGAAGTGAGACAGGCAGGTAACAGAGGAAGTTGGGGTTGGGAGAAAGGTGAGGAGAGATACTGTTTGTCAGGAGAAGGAAGGAGACAGGCGGGTAACAGAGGAAGTGGGGGTTGGGAGAAAGGTGAGGAGAGATACTGTTTGTCAGGAGAAGGAAGGAGACAGGCGGGTAACAGAGGAAGTGGGGGTTGGGAGCCAGGTGAAGAGAGATACTGTTTGTCAGGAGAAGGAAGGAGACAGGCAGGTAACAGGAAGTGGGAATGAAAACTTTGAACCTTCTTCATGTAGAACAAAACAACAAAATTAAGGCAAACGTGACAGAGAAGGAGAAAAGTTGAAGATGCATTCTGCTAGCAAACACAAACACAAAATGTGTATAAGGCTACAAAGCTTGACCTGGTTGTCAAGGTGCTTCAGGTAGTGAGCATAGCTGGTATCTTTTCCATTTTAGATTTTACAATTGTATCTAATTTGACCGATGGTAACACATTGACAAGGTAAATGTAACATGTATATAGTTTATTTGCACTGTATGCAAACTGTATGTTTCATTCTCAGCATTGTCAGGGTCCATCAGGAACAGCTACAGCCATGTCAGCCATATTGTTTTATTTTGATCATCAACCGTTCTACTTTGATCCCAAAGAGGATATAATCATGTCAAAGGTATAAACAGTAGGCCTACTGTAGACATACTGTAAATCATGTGGGGAAAATGAATACTTCCCCAAAAAGCTCAGATATTCTTGAATATACTTTATTCTGTTAATTGAGAAAATACAGTGATTTGAGAAAGTACAAAAATATTCCCTTTGATGTTTACTTTTTCTATAAATTCAGTCAATTTCAGATAACTATAATGTGCACTGCGGGTTCCCTTCAGATGTTTATGCTGTATTCTAAGGACAGGTTCAATCCAAATCCAATAGAGTAATACAGACTTTTACAATTCAGAATAAATAATGTTGTACTTTTACATCACAGTGAGTAGACAAATGGTAAACAGTTTTACAACTTACAGATTTAAATCACAATGATACAAAAAACTGACTTGATTCAAAGGAAGTTAGTGCGTATTTGGTGGTTTCTGTGGGTCTTGAACAGATGTATACATGCTGATTATAAATAGTAGTGTTCTGTATCTGTCTTCTCAGCAAACTGTATCTTGACGGTTGTGCATGTTGATGTTCAGGTGGTGATGGAAGTCCATGTCTCCCTCTCCACTAGAGACAACAGTGGATAGATGCTCCATCTGGAAGAGACAAGCACAGACTATTAGTTCAACAACATCATCTCTGTCCAAATGATCATGCTGTACATGTTCAACTATTGTGTTTCAAACCGACTGTTACAATACAGTTTATATTGTGTTTCAAACCGACTGTTACAATACAGTTTATATTGTGTTTCAAACCGACTGTTACAATACAGTTTATATTGTGTTTCAAACCGACTGTTACAATACAGTTTATATTGTGTTTCAAACCGACTGTTACAATACAGTTTATATTGTGTTTCAAACCGACTGTTACAATACAGTTTATATTGTGTTTCTAACCGACTGTTACAATACAGTTGATATTGTGTTTCAAACCGACTGTTACAATACAGTTTATATTATGTTTCAAACCGACTGTTACAATACAGTTTATATTGTGTTTCAAACTGACTGTTCAACCAAACATATATTTAGCAAGTACAGTCGTGGTCAAAAGTTTTGAGAATGACACAAATATTAATTTTCACAAAGTCTGCTGCCTCAGTTTTTATGATGGCAATTTGCATATACTCCAGAATGTTATTAAGAGTGATCAGATGAATTTCCCTCTTTGCCATGAAAATGAACATAATCCCCCAAAAACATTTCCACTGCATTTCAGCCCTGCCATAAAAGGACCAGCTGACATCATGTCAGTGAATCTCTCGTTAACACAGGTGAGAGTGTTGACGAGGTCAAGGCTGGAGATCACTCTGTCATGCTGATTGAGTTAAAATAACAGACTGGAAGCTTTAAAAGGAGGGTGGTGCTTGAAATCATTGTTCTTCCTCTGTTAACCATGGTTACCTGCAAGGAAACACTTGCCGTCATGATTGCCTTGCACAAAAAGGGCTTCACAGGCAAGGATATTGCTGCTAGTAAGATTGCACCTAAATCAACCATTTATCGGATCATCAAGAACTTCAAGGAGAGAGGTTCAATTGTTGTGAAGAAGGCTTCAGGGTGCCCAAGAAAGTCCAGCAAGTGCCAGGACCGTCTCCTAAAGTTGATTCAGCTGCGGGATCAGGGCACCACCAGTGCAGAGCTTGCTCAGGAATGGCAGCAGGCAGGTGTGAGTGCATCTGCACGCACAGTGAGGCGAATACTTTTGGAGGATGGCCTGGTGTCAAGAAGGGCAGCGAGGAAGCCACTTCTCTCCAGGAAAAACATCAGGGACAGACTGATATTCTGCAAAAGGTACAGGGATTGGACTGGGGTAAAGTCAGTTTCTCTGATGAATCCCCTTTCCGATTGTTTGGGGCATCCGGAAAAAAGCTTGTCCGGAGAAGACAAGGTGAGCGCTACCATCAGTCCTGTGTCATGCCAACAGTAAAGCATCCTGAGACCATTCATGTGTGGGGTTGCTTCTCAGCCAAGGGAGTGGGCTCACTCACAATTTTCCCTAAGAACACAGCCATGAATAAATAATTGTACCAACACATCCTCCGAGAGCAACTTCTCCCAACCATCCAAGAACAGGTTGGTGATGAACAATGCCTTTTCCAAGATGATGGAGCACCTTGCCATAAGGCAAAAGTGATAACTAAGTGGCTCGGGAACAAAACATCGAAATGTTGGATCCATGGCCAGGAAACTCCCCAGACCTTAATCCCATTGAGAACTTGTGGTCAATCCTCAAGAGGCGGGTGGACAAACAAAAACCCACAAATTCTGCCAAACTCCAAGCATTGATTATGCAAGAATGGACTGCCATCAGTCAGTATGTGGCCCAGAAGTTAATTTACAGCATGCCAGGGCGGATTGCAGAGGTCTTGAAAAAGAAGGGTCAACATTGCAAATATTGACTCTTTGCATAAACTTAATGTAACTGTCAATAAAAGCCTTTGACATTTATGGAATGCTTGTAATTATACTTCAGTATACCATAGTAACATCTGACAAAAATATCTAAAAACACTGAAGCAGCAAACTTTGTGAAGACCAATACTACACAACAAACACACATAGCTACTGTCAAAAACATGGTACTTTTCTATAAATTATGCATACATTTCACTACATACAAACTCCAGGCCTGCAGATGAAACGAGGGTTCTGAGTTCTAAGTTCCCAATGTACTCGACAGCAACAAAGGGCCACAACAATGCCCCCTGACATGAGTCCCCCTCATATCAAACTGCGTTTTCCACGCATTGTTCCCCTAGCCTTCTCACATGTATTGTCTTACATGTTATCCTTAGAAGCCGATAAGACGGCCAGGTTTTGTGCTGGGGACACAAGGCCTGGGAGAGTCTATGTGTTACAGCTTCTTCTTATTCTCTCATAGGGCGATGATGAGGCGACGGAGCTGGGGAACGTCTTATCAGATCCCCCTTACACCCACCCCAACCTGGGTTCAGATCGCTCGTACAACCCCCCACCACCACCCTCTTACCCGACACTCCCTTCCTCCAACAAGATATTATGCTATCACATTTCCTGAAAATATCGAGGCTGCTGACAAGCACCAGAGACTCTCCTAGCTTTTGTGGGGCCCTATATGAAAGTATGTACAATGTTGCCATAGCAGCTGAGGCTACTGGAGTTTTAACAGAGATACTGCTGAATATTGTGTTTTCTATCATCTTGATACGTTACCGTCTACGAGGGTAAGCACTGCAGTGTATATTACAAGCCGTTTTGGGGAGTAGTGAACTACATTTAGTTCAACTCGTTTTTTAACTACATTTTGCAGTAGCTTGGTGGTAGTTTAACTAAATTCAAATCTAGGTACTGTTTTCTGTAGTTAAGTCTTTACTGAAGACTCATCTCTTCAGTAGTCTGGCCCAAGGGTGCAAAGGTGTCTCTGCCTAGCCAGCTCCCCTCTCTCCACTGGGATTCTCTGCCTCTGACCCTATTACCGGGGCTGAGTTGAGGAAGAGGTTGTCGTTTCCCCCGCATCTGAGTCACTCGCTTACCCCACATCACGTATTGCCAGGCTTTTTTTGCTATACTTGACTTGAGTGGGTTGACACGTTATCTTCCTGTCTGGTCTTGTGCCCCCTCAGGCTCGTGTGGTGGGGAAGATCTTTGTTGTCTCAGGGTAGTAAGTTGGTGGTCTGTTGATATCCCTCTGGTGGTGTGGGGGCTGTGCTTTGACAAAGTGGGTGGGGCCTGGTTGACCCTGTCCAGGCGTATCGTCCCCTGACCCCCCCGTCTCAGTCCCCAGTATCTAGACTGTCTATGTGCCGGGGGGCTAAGGCTGTATTTCTCCTGTCTATCCTAATTATCCCATCTCTCTCTCTCGCTCTCTCTCCAGATAGTCGGCCGGCCAGATAGGACCAGTCAGCCGGCCAGATAGAACCAGTTGGACAGCTGGCGAGATAGTACCAGTCGGCCGGATGGCCAGATAGTTGGCTGACCAGATAGGACACGTCGGCCGGCCGGCGAGATAGAACCAGTTGGACAGATAGGACCAGTCGGCCGGCCAGATAAGACCAGTCGGCAGGCCAGATACGACCAGTCGGCCAGATAGGACAAGTCAGCCGGCCAGCCAGTTAGGACCAGTCGGCCGGTCTACCAGTTAGGACCAGTCGGCCGGCCGGCCAGTTAGGACCAGTCGGCCGGCCGGCCAGTTATCTGAACCAGCTATCTGGACCGGCCGACTGCTCTTATTTGGCCGGCCCTCCAAATAAGAGCAGTCGGCCAGCCGGCCAGATAGGACCATTCGGCCAGCGAGATAGGATCAGTAGGCCGGCTAGATAGGATCAGTCAGACAGCCGGCCAAATAAGAGCAGTCGGCCAGTCAGCCAATTAGGACAAGTTGGCCAGTTAACCATATAGGCCCAGTCGGCCAAATAAGAGCAGTCTGCCGGCCGGCCAGTCGGCCAGCCTGCCAGATAGGACCAGCCGGCCGGCAGGCCAGATAAGACCAGTCGGCCGACTGGCTAGTTAGGACCAGCTGGCCGGACAGATAGGATAAGACGGCCGGCCATCCAGATAAGACCAGTCGTCCGGCCAGATAGGACCAGTCGGCCAGATCGGACAAGTCAGCCGGCCGGCCAGTTTGGACCAGTGGGCCAGATAGGACCAGTCGGCCAGACGGCCAGATAGGACCAGCCGGCCGGTCGGCCAAATAAGAGCAGTCAGCCAGCCAGCCAGTTAGGACCAGTCGGCCAGTTAGGACCAGCTATCTGGACCGGCAGACTGCTCCTATATGGCCGGCCAGCCGACTTCTCATAGTTAGGACCAGTCGGCCGGCCCTCCAAATAAGAGCAGTCGGCCAGCCAGATAGGACCATTCAGCCAGCAAGATAGGACAAGTTGGCCGGCTGGCCAAATAAGAGCAGCCGGGTGATCGGCCAGATAGGACCAGTAGGCCAAATAAGAGCAGTCAGCCAGCTATCTGGACCGGCCAACTTCTCTTATTTATCTGGCCAGTTAGGACCAGTAGGCCAGATAGGACCAGTTGGCCGGCCGGCCCTCCAGATAAGACCAGTTGGCCAGCCCTCCAGATAAGACCAGTCGACCAGCCGGCAAATAAAGAGCAGTCGGCCGGCCGGCCAGTTAGGACCAGTCGGCCGGTCAGATAGGACCTGTCAGCCAGATAGGACAAGTCAGTTAGGACCACTCGGCCGGCCAGATATTCCAGAAAGGATAAGTCGCCTGGCCAGATAGGATAGGACCAGTCGGCCAGCCGGCCAGTTAGGACCAGTCACCCAACTGCTCGGCCGGACAGCTCAGACTAGACTTGGCCGACTGGTCCTATCTGGCCACTCCATAGTGATCTCGATAATTTTCAACCCATTTCTAGGCTCCCTTGTCTTGCGAAAATACTACAATCATTGGTCAACACTCTTTAAGGGACGCCAAATGAGCAGCAACGCTCCTCTGGGTGTAAACTCTTTGGCCAGAATTGATTGAATTTATATTTTTTCTCACCCATCTTACATAATTTTTGCAAATGTATTGAAAATTAATTACAGAAATATCTCATTTACATGTCTATGAATTTGAGTGTATTCACACCCCTGAGTTAGAATCACCTTTGGCAACGATTACAGCTGTGAATCTTCCTGAGTAAGTCTCGAAGAGCTTTGCAAACCTGGATTGTACAATATTTCCACATGATTCTTTTTTAAATTCTTCAAGCTCTGTCAAGTTGGTTGTTGATCATTTAGACAGCCATTTTCAAGTCTTACCATAGATTTTGAAGCCGATTTAAGTCAAAACTGTAACTAGGCTACTCAATTCAATGTCGTCGTGGTAAGAAACTCCAGTGTATATTTGACCTTGTGTTTTAGGTTATTGTCCTGCTGAAAGGTGAATTCATCTCCCAGTGTCTGTTGGAAAGCAAACTGAACCAGGTTTGCCTCTAGGACTTTGCCTGTGCTTAGCTCTATTCCGTTTATTTTCATCCTTTCTTTTCATCCATTACACTCTGTAACTGTTTTAAAGTCACCATTGGCCTCACGGTGACATCCTTCCTCTCCGCCAACTGAGTTAGGAAGGATGACTGTATCTTTATAGTGACTGGGTGTATCCAAAGTGTAATTTATAACTTCACCATGCTCAAAGGTATCAATGTCTGTTTTAAAAATATATATATGTTTTTACTCATCTACCAATAGATGCCCTTCTTTGCGAGGCTTTGGAAATCATCCCTGATCTTTGTGGTTGAATCTGTGTTTGAAATTCACTGCTCGACTGAGAGACCTTACAGATAATTGTATGTGTGGGGTACAGCGATGAGGTAGTCATTCAAAAATCATGTTAAACACTATTATTGCACACAGAGTGAGTCCATGCAACTTATTATGTTAATTACTTGTTTTGCCATGTAGCGGTATAGCTACTGGCACTACACAAAAACTAAAATATATATGGGTGAGGCAAGGATTTCCTTTATTTCCTTTATTTTCTTTCTTTTTTATTTTTCCACATCAGACCTGCCAAATTACACATTCTGTTAATGTATGACCCCAAAGTGATCTGTTTTTGCAGTTTGTAGTCTATGGCATTTCAGATTTACATATGATAATTTTTCACAAATTAGGTTGGATGTAGTAACCTACTTTTTCAAAGTAACTTAGTTAAGTAAACTATATTTTTATTAAGTGTAGTTTTAGTATAGCTTAACTTCTTCCAGTGTGAAGTAATTGGTATACATCTCTCCTTGCCTCCAACAACAAAACCCAAACCAACAGAAGAACTGAGTAGAGATCAAAGGGCACACCTCCTTGCTTACACACAGCACCTCAAGGGCACTGCTCTCTCTCCCTGCCTCCCTCCCTCCTTGTCTCCCTCCTTGTCTCCCTTCCTCCCTCCCAGCCCTCCCTGCCTCCCTCCCTCCCTCCTTCCCTGCCTCCCTCCCTCCCTCCCTCCCTCCCTCCTTGTCTCCCTCCCTCACTCCCTCCCAGCCCTCCCTGTCTCTCTCCCTCCCTCCCTCCTTCCCTGCCTCCCTCCCTCCTTGTCTCCTTCCCTCCCTCCTTCCCTCCCTCCATGTCTCCCTCCCTCCCTCCTTACCTGCCTCCCTCCCTCCTTCCCTCCCTCCTTGTCTCCCTCCCTCCCTCCTTCCCTGCCTCCCTCCCTCCCTCCTTCCCTGCCTCCCTCCCTCCTTGTCTCCCTCCCTCCCTCCTTGTCTCCCTCCCTCCTTCCTTCCCTGTCTCCCTCCCTCCCTCCTTCCCTGCCTCCCTCCCTCCTTCCCTGCCTCCCTCCCTCCCTTCTCCCTCCCTCCTTGTCTCCCTCCCTCCCTCCTTGTCTCGCTCCCTCCCTCCTTGTCTCCCTCCCTCCTTGTCTCCCTCCCTCCCTGCCTCCCTCCCTCCTTGTCTCCCTCCCTCCTTGTCTCCCTCCCTCCCTCCTTGTCTCCCTCCCTCCCTCCCTCCCTCCTTGCTTGTCTCCCTCCCTCCCTCCCTGCCTGGCTGTTTGTGGCAGCTGATCTGAGTTCTCTCCCAGTTTGCCTCCCTGCATCCTCCTCCTCTATCATTATTCCAAAGGTGCTTCAACAATAGAAAGGTCTCCTCATGATTGTGTGTGTGTGTGTGTGTGTGTGTGTGTGTGTGTGTGTGTGTGTTTGTGTGTGTGTGTGTGTGTGTGTGTGTGTGTGTGTGTGTGTGTGTGTGTGTGTGTGTGTGTGTGTGTGTGTGTGTGTGTGTGTGTGTGTGTGTGTGTGTGTGTGTGTGCTTATGCGTGAGTGTGAATGTGTGTGTCTGTGTCTATATCCCTCCACATCTCTTTCCCCCCACTGAGTGACTGGGCGTTGCTGTTATCTATCCCAGAGTTCTCAGTTACCTCAGATGGGCCATGTGGCTTTCTATGGTGGTACAGGTGAACTCAGTGACACAGCCAGATGGAGGGGGCTAATGCTAGACTACACACACACACACACACACACACACACACAGCTTTGTTAATTTTCCTGGAATGCACATCCATTTAAGCAGAACCTTTGTCCTCCAGAAGGATTTAAAGCAAGGACCAGTAGATGACCAGTAGATGACCAGTAGATGACCAGTAGAGGACCAGTAGAGGACCAGTAGATGACCAGTAGATGACCAGTAGATGACCAGTAGAGGACCAGTAGATGACCAGTAGATGACACAATCTTTTGGCCAGATTTTGCAGTGTAAACCCATACAGACATTTCAGTAGAACATGATACAATAATTTGTTAAGAAATGAATAGTTGTGGCTTTCCTTGACTCAAACCACTCAATACTACAGTAACAGAATTTCAATACCATGCCCACAGAAATGGATGACTACATTGCTCTCCAGAACAATGGCATTTATGTGAAGAAATCGGAAAATCTCAACATCTTGGATGTTTCCCCTGCTCCCAAAAAAAAACAAAAAA